>NC_073379.1:29630753-29930753 GCF_028641065.1 Leucoraja erinaceus | reverse complement strand
TCAACATGTTGAAAAAAACGCCGCAACCTAGCTGAGGCCTCAAGTACACGGGGACTACTCTTGAGCATGAAGGAGAGTTACAAAGACCTCTAGGACCTCGTGTCGACAATGCTGCGAGTATCAGTCGAGGGCAAACTCTTGTAAACTCACGAATTAGGTCGCCACAGTGGGACAGGCCCTTTACTCTCACCAACTTCTCCTTCGACGACTCCCACTTCCTCCAAATCCAAGGCGTAGCCTATGGGCACTCACATGGGTCCCTAGCTATGCCTGCCTCTTTGTTGGGTACATTGAGCAATCACTGTTCCAAGCGTACACTGGCCCTATGCTTGAACTCTGCCTCCGCTACATTGACGATTGCATTGGTGCTACCTCCTGCACCCATGCAGAACTCACTGACTTCATCAACTTCACCAATTTCCATCCTGCACTCAAATTCACTTGGACCATCTCCGACATCTCCTTACCGTTTCTAGATCTCACCGTCTCCATCACAGGAAACAGACGTTGGACTGACATCTACTACAAACCTACTGACTCCCATAGCTATCTAGACAACACTTCTTCCCAACCTGCTTCCTGTAAAGACTCTATCCCCTATTATCAATTCCTCCGTGTACGCCGAATCTGTACCCAGGATGAGGTTTTCCATACCAGGGCATCGAAGATGTCCTCATTCTTTAGGGAACGGGGGGGATTCACCTCTTCCATTATGGATGAGGCTCTCACTAGGGTCTCCTCGATATCTCACAGCTTCACTCTTGCTCCCCTTCCCCCCCATTCGTAACAACGTCAGAGCCCCCCTGGTCCTCACCTTCCACTGCATCAAACGTCGCATACAGCATATAATCCTCCAACATTTTCACCAGCTCCAACGCGATCCCAACACTGGCCACATCTTCCCATCTCCACCCCTTTCTGATTTCCACAGAGACCGTTCACTCCGAAACTCCCAGGTCAACTTGTCCCTTCCCACCCAAACCACCCCCTCCCCAGGTACTTTCCCCTGCAACCGCAGGAGATGCAACACCTGTCCCTTTACCTCCCCTCTCGACTCCATCTAAAGACCCAATCAGTCTTTCCAGGTGAGGCAGAGGTTCACTTTCACCTCCTCCAACCTCATCTACTGTATCCGTTGTTCGAGGTGTAAACTCCTCTACATCGGCGAGACCCAGCGCAGGCTCGGCAATCATTTCGCTGAACGCCTCCGCTCAGTCTGTCTTAACCTACCTGATCTCCCGGTTGCTCAGCACTTCAACCCCTCCTCCCATTTCCAATCTGACCTTTTTGTCCTGGGCCTCCTCCATTGTCAGAGTGTGGCCCAGCATAAATTGGTGGAACAGCACCTCATATTTCGCTTGGGTAGTTTACACCCCAGCAGTATGAACATTGACTTCTCTAACTTCAAATAGCCCTTGCTTTCCCTCTCTATCCCCCTCCCCAGTTCCCCCACCAGTCTTACTGTCTCTGACTACATTATATCTTTGTCCCGCCCACTCCCCTGACATCAGTCTGAAGAAGGGTCTCAACACTGAAACGTCACCCATTCCTTCTCTCCAGAGATGCTGCCTGTCCCTCTGAGTTACCGCAGCATCTGCAGTTCTTTCTTACATCAGTTGATTGGAGTTTGCCATCTGGATACAGTAGTCAGAAAATTGAAATTTAGAACTCACGTATATGCTCGTTCACAAATGTGATACGTGACATGTGATAGCGATAGTTTGCCGGCTACTGCGGGGCTGCATACATATTTTACTGTGTGGGAACAGTTCACGGTAATATCTAAATGGTTGAGTTAAACACCTTGTTTTAACTATATGTTGCCCTTGGTTGTTTTTTGTTTTTATTTAAATAAATTGCTGGGTGGCTACATTTCTGATGTGAACTGTTTGGGTTACAAACAATTGCTACGAATGGAACAACACCAGAGACCCGGGTTCAATTCTGACCTGAGGTGCTGTCTGTGTGGAGTTCTCCCTGTGACTGTGTGTGTTTCCTTTCGGGTGCTCCGGTTTCACCCTCACACCTGAAAGACGCGCAGGTTGGGAGGTTAATTGGCCTCTGTAAATTGCCCCTTATGTGTAAGTGAATGGTAGAAACTGGGGGGGGGGGGGGGGGGGGATGCTAGGATAAAATACCATATATTTGCATTTATATAGCGATCCTGCTGCGACATTTTTAAGTCGAAAATCGAAAGTCGAGAGTTGTATTTTATTTCAAAGTGGGAATTGGAAGATAGGGACAGAGATGCTACACAGACATTTTGATAGGAAGGAAACGTTACAGTAGCTGAGTAAAAGATTAGCCAAATGGTAGGTTTAATGAAGATCGGGCGAGAGGGATTGGGGTTGGGGGAAAAGTATCTATTGCTTGGGACTTGCCTAAATGAGTACTGGGATGGATTATCATTCCACACCAAATTTCTTAGACAATAATACATTTTATGCAATTATCACAACTTTTTGTTGGATATGGATCAACCTATGGTACATGCTCGTAAATTAGTAAAACAAATGTTCTTTAAGTACTGTTGTTTCTGGGATGGGATTTCTGATAACAAATAACCTACATTCTATATTTTGTCATAATGTGGCTGAAACCCCAATGGCATATTTTGTGATATTTATTGAGATAGAAAGATAAAACGGAGTTTGGGCAAGATATTACCTTGCAACATTCTGTATGTCTGATAGATATTGTGAAATGGAACTCAGAAATTATGGGAGGATTACATAAAACTACAATTCAAAGGTAATGAATATACAGAGTATTCTTATTTCCATCATGAACATACAATAGTGATATAGGACACCAGGTCCTACTACGGTAAACTCACGAGCTACTACGGTAATGACTAGGTGTTAAAAAGTATCAAATTTTTACATCCTGAGTATATTTTACGAGTGGACATTTTTCAACATGTTGAAAAATCTTCACGATATACCATGTTTCCCAAGTACCTGCTGTTAGCACTAAGAGATGGCAGGTTAAATATACACAACAGTTTTAGCCACATGTATTGTGCAAAAAATAATTTTGATTATCTTGAGTGGATGTTTCTAGATTAATTTATGGGAATTAAACATTAAATTCCTTCCATCTGGCATATAAATTCATGACAGTGAGATTTAAAAATCATATTATATTGTGAATTCTAGTGTGAATTGGGATTAGTTTGTTATTTGGATACTTAGGCTATTTAAAAAATATGTATTTTTCTTAAGAAATTGAATCTACACGACATTCTTAATGGGAAAGTAGTGGGCAAAAAGGCATGTCATGCGTGGTTTTAAGAGCAAAAACTTGTAGTTTACAATGCCAAAATTGAAAAGATGAGGAAAAACAAGGTGTACAGTTGCTTATTGGTTACAATCTGAGGAGTATGATGATGCTACTGATTATGATATGCCAATGTTCCAACTAGCAACTGATCTTCTCCATAAAGACCTGGTCTATTGCTAGAAACTGATTGATACAAATACATCGATAGATGCTCCTGAACACATCTTCAGTGATGTAACCTAGGGTCATTGGGTGTTTTGGGTCTTTCAACATCAGACACCCTCACCCAGGCGACCCAGCCGTGGTTGATCAGACCACGACTTGTGTTCAGGTGGCATTCGCTCCTCCCCATGGACCTCCTCTCCTGATCCAGAGCCATCTTGATGCCTTCTCTGCTGCCTCTGTGGTGTTCTTGATGGCCCTTCTCCTTGCCACTCCGTTGATGCCCAGTGCATTCAAGGCTTTGTAGATCGATTGCCCTAATTTATTTACCTATCTGTTATGGACTTACAGCATATAATACAATAATATTAGTTCTGATCTTAAGAATATCACATTTTTGAATTTTCAAGGCAGTCTGGGTGTTTATTACTATTTCCGTCACAACGGTCAATTTTGTAATTAGCTACAATTAGGTAATTAACTAATTATATGCTTTAATTTCAGGTCATCCAAGTAAGATGGTTTATATTTGTTTCAGAATGCTTCAATCTATAATAACTGAAAATTTCATTCAGTTCCCTTAATTTTTAAGAAAGTTATGGGCTTTTGACTGTCCTCGATCACAGCTTTTTGTGTTAAGTCAATGGAAAAGCAATAGGGAACAAGATGCTAATTTCCAAGTATGAAAATGGCCATAACATTTTCAATACTGAAGATATGAAAGTGAATTAGGTGTCAAATTAAACTTCTTTTTCTGATGGGATAAATTGCAGACTTGATTTTTTAAATCCTCAAAATTTTGTAACATTGCTAGAAAATGTACCTGCATCTTGGAGGCCGAAGGTTAGGTTGTTAACCAAGAAAGATAGACTTTGTTATCCCTCAGTACAGCAACATCAAGAACGATGTTGCTGTACTGAGGTATTGCCAAGTCTATCCCTCATTGCTAGCAGCTGATGGGAAACGGCTATAAAGTGGGAAGCGGCTGTAAAAGGACAGCGCTGCTGGGGTGGGGGGATCCTTTCAGAGCGTGTGGGTAGTCTGTCCAGGGGTAAAGTTGTGGAGAGGGCAGGAGGGTTGAGAAGGAGGGGGTCGGCTGGGGATCATCCAGCTGAAGAGCGGGTCAGCGGGCGATGGATAACAGGACAGCGGGCGGTGGAGCTTACTCCATATGTCAGTGCGAGTAACCTCAATTGATCCCTTGTTCGCGCTGACACAGGATTAAGCTCCACCGCCCGCTGTGATATTATCCATCACCCACTGACCCGCTCCGCTCTATGATCTTTGCTCTTGAGCTGGTCCCCTCACTGTTCAGACGGAGAGCACTGCCAGAGGTGAGCGGGCCAGCAGAAGGCGCTGAGATGGCAGTCGGTTCCGCTGTCCGGTGATGGAGGTCGCTCGTAGCCACGCAAGCTGCTTCCCTCCCCGGCCACAATGCGGTGGCGCCCGGAGCGCAGTGGCAGCAGGGAGGAAGCGAGTTACTGGCATGAACCCCGACCCTCTCCTTCTCAACGCTCCTTCGCTCCCCGCAACTTTACCCCATGGCTAGACTCCCCACACGCTGTGAAAGAAACTCTCCCCCGAATTGTCATGTTACTCATGACACGTGACTCATTTATAATTATTTATTTATATTTCTATTAAATTTTTTCCCAATTGGGCCCTGCACCTCCTAAGGCCAGCCCTGTCTATCAATCTCCCCCCGACGTCAGTCTGAAGATGGGTCTCGACCCAAAAGTCACCCATTCCTTCTATCCAGAAATGCTGCCTGTCCTGCTGAGTTACGCCACCATTTTGTGTCTCTCTGAGAAATTATTTAGCTTCTCACTGAATCTGTCTGCCGCCTCTTTTCAGCTGCTGGTTTATTGAAGCCAGCTGGCAAATGCAGGCTGCTGGGGTTAGTTAACCTGTAGAGCAGGGAATGTATGTTGCGAGCTTCAAAATAACGTTTAAAATTCCAACCTGCTGTCTGGCAAACAACCTGGCTCCCAGCCTCATTTCCTGCTCCATTCTGCCAGTCCATGGCAATGTTTAAGGTCCAGGAAGGAAATGTTAACATTTTTAACCTCAAACTCAACTCTAGCCCAGCAGTTTTTGGGGGTTATTTTTGAGGAAATTAGGTGTTTTATTTTGTTATATTTTGAAGAAAGAAGTCAAAACTGATTAACAGTGTTTAAATTTTAGTATTATGAAAAGCACGGAATGAAACATTGTAAGTTCAAAAAATTTGAGCTCAAGCACACTTAGTACAAAAAAAAAGACATAAATAGGCGTTTGGTATGTAATCTCAGACTTTATCCAGCAACTGACATTAGAGATGTGTCACTGGGTCCTTGTCACAGCATAGAACTAAAGTACATTCACAACAAATTCAATTAACTGATCTGGAAGTTGTAACTACACCAGTGACCCACAGTTGAACTTGTGAACATAAACCATTGTAAATGGGATACCTAATCCATGTATCCTCTAATGTACGTCTTGTAGTAAGACTTGTTCCAATGAAATCCAATATCAATTAGTCAAATGGACAAATTCATCCATGATAACAAAGAATATTCTCTTTGTATACTGATTCTGATCCTTAAATGTTTGCCCCAGAGGAAACATTGGAGTATGTATATAGTAACAAGTCTGGGAAACCAGTTATCAATAGGAATGTAAATAGAAGTGCAACAGCCCAACACATTGAGAACGTGCTGTATATTTCAACAATTGAGGATGAAACTTCCAGCAGTGAAACATTAAACAAAGAGCAAAAAGGTATTGAATGGAAGTGCTATTAAAAAGAATAAAAAATCAAATACTCCTGCAAAAGAATAAGTAACAAAAAAAAGCTTTGGTAATAAGAAAATATAAGTTCACCCAAAATAGTATTTTCTGGACAATATAATGTACAGTTAAAGTATATTGCACATTTTCAACAAGACTTTCTAATAAATAGGTATAGAGAGCTTATTTTACAAAGGTCTGATCTTAAATTATACATAAATTTAATGAACTAGTTTGCTTAGACTTCAGGCCCACTTAGCTGAAATAAGAGCTGCTCCTCCAGGTGTGGAATGGCCTGGCAAGGATAGTTTTACACACTACAGAAACCGGCCTGGAACTGGTTTGCAAGAGACAACATTTAATACAAGTCACACAATTGATATCTTACTCATAACCATCAAGATAACCCTGTGACGAGCATTGTTTCTCACAATAACTGTAAAATTGCTTGAGAATTACCTTGATTCAATTAAGGACATTTCTAGAACATTTTAGATTTGTCTACATTTTCAAAGGGGAAAGAGCATAACACGGAGTAAGGAATCTGTCATAATATTAATTGAGACACTTGATCATATTTAAATACTTTAAATCTCTGACAATGTGGACAGGGAATTAGGAGGATGTGATAATAATCCAATGCACTTCACTGCTCAATGAGATACCTTGAAAATGATCTTTCCATAATATTGATTTTATATTCTGCAGCTAAGTGATGAGTAAAAATAGACTTCCTCTCAGACAACCTCCCTGGTTATTGGAACCAATACTGAACCTAGCCGAAATAACATGTGGTTTGGGGAAATCTGTAGCAATGACAAAACTATGCAAATATATTTTTAATAATAGGGTGTGTCAAACACCTTGCGACATAGAAACTGGTGAATAATTCAGAGCTTTCGTACTACTTTCCTCACAGTGCATTGGGGGGGGCTGGTGAGGAGTGGGATTAAATTGATTTAAAGTTTTTACAACAAATTGCAACACAATGGTTGTTGAGCCAACTTGTTCAGTACAACGTTTTGGCTCCACAGGGACTGATTTTCCACCTCTGAGCTGCCAATGCCCACAAATCCTGGTTGGCTGGGACATGGTCAGGTACGGAGTGGCTTGGGAATGGCTGGTCCTGGAGATAAAATACATGACTGTTGGGACAAGAGGTTGATATAAAATGCCATTTCACTAAATAACCAGGGGCATAAACCAAAGCAGTAGCTACATCAATCCTCATTTTTTGATGTTTTCAGTTTTCAGTTCAGTTTAGTTTAGTTTAGTTTAGAGATACAGTGTGGAAATAGGCCATTAGGCCCGCTGAGACCGCGCCAACCAGCGATCCCCGTACACTAGCACTATCCAACACACTAGCGACATTTTACAATCTTTACCGAAGCCAATTAACCTACAAAGCTGTACTTTTTTGGAGTGTGGGAGGAAACTGGAGCTGCCAGGGAAAGCACATGCAGTCATGGGGAGAACATACAAACTCCGTACAGACAGCACCCATAGTCAGGATTGAACCCGGGTCTCTGGTGCTGTAAGGCAGCAACTCTACAGTTGCACCACTGTGCCACCCCCAAATATGATTCCCCTCTTGCCTTATCCTACCTATTTTGTAAGATTATTGCAGACAAAATGGTAGGTAGGATGAGGCAAGAGGGGAATCAATTTAATTAGATTATTTTAACAATCACCAACGGCAGGATTATTTTGCAAGAACTCTGGGCAGAATGCGGTTTGTTTCTCACCAGAATGTTTCCCACCCTTTCTCATGGATTGCTGGGGCACAGCATATATTCGTTGAGGTGTGGGTCAGACGTTGGCACTTCTCCACTGTCTGCTCCAATGCAGGTGCTGTTTCTCAGCATCATCGTCAGTGCAACAAAAGCACCCACCCAAAAGGCTAGAACCCTCCTCCAAAGCACAGCGGCAATAAAGGAATGTACAGTGTTTCTAAATGTATTGTAACAGCTGTATTACAGCTGGAATGGCAGCTGACAGATGCTTGCCTGTTCAAATGCAGGTGTTCTCTTCAATAGTCATCTGTCAATAGTCATAAAAAAAAGCACAGGGAGCACTTTTGCAAGTTCAAAACAATGGGACAAATTTGAGTTTGTTTTCCCCATCATTTCAATGTTTCAGGATGAACTGTGGAATAGCAGCCATCTTCAGATGCCACTGCAGGATTCACAACAGCGTAGTTTGTACTGGGGTAAGAGACAGAGTCTTAGCCGCTTTACCATTACACAGTATCTGGTTGTGTCTCTGCATTCCGCTGTGAATGAATGAAACCATAAATTAAACATAATCCTAACGGCATCTTACTACAATTGACAATAAATCATTGTAATTGAACAATAGTAGTAGACCGTTCACAGAGGGTTTCAAATCAATGCATCGGCTATTATCAGCAAAATTAATGAAACTTTGTTCTAGCTATGGAGACCACAGTGTGGTGATAATTTGAGGACATCCATTCTGCTCACCTAACGGGATCGGTATTCTGTACCTGGGTATGCATTGAAAACAGAATTAGATTTGGCTGCCAGTTGCTTCAAACCTTTTGTACAAAAACTATAAATCATCTTATAGTCTGCAATGCCAGGCCTGCTACTGCCATAGAGGATATTTCTAGAATGGAGAAACTTTGGAAGAAAATAAGGTAGAATATTACAGGAATTAGGGCTCTAAGTATCAAGGAAGAAAAAGAAAGCCTTTCACTGACAAACTAAAATTGAATAAGACCAATCTAGGCATTACATATGTTTGGAATAAACAAGTGATTTCAACTGACAGTTTAAGAACTCTAGATGTACAATGCGTTCAGAAGGTATTCCGACTGCTTCACTTTTTCCGCATTTTGTTACGTTACAACCTTATTCTAAAATGGATTAAATTCTTTTTTTTCATCATCAATCTACACACATTTCCCCATAATATAAAAGCAAAATAAATAACTGAAATATCACATTTAAATAAGTATTCAAACCATTTACTCAGTACTTTGTTGAGGTACCTTCGGCAGTGATTATAGCCTCAAGTTTTCTTAGGTATGACGCTACAAGCTTGGCAACCTGTATTGGGTAATTTCTCCCATTCTTCTCTGCAGATCCTCTCAAGCTCTGTCAGCTTGGATGGGGAGCATCGATGCATAGCTATTTTCATGTCCCTCCAGAGATGTTCGATTAGGTTCAAGTCCGGGCTCTGGCTGGGCCACTCAAGGACATTCGCAGACTTGTCACGAAGCCACTCCTGCATTGTCTTGGCTGTGTGCTCAGAATCATTGTCCTGTTGGAAGGTGAACCTCCTCCCCAGACTCAGGTCCAGAACGCTCTGGAGCAAGTTTTCATCAAGGATCTCTCTGTACTTTGCTCCGTTCATCGTTCTCTCGATCCTGATTAGTCTCCCAGTTCCTGCCGCTGAAAAACATCCCCACAGCATGATGCTGCCCCCACCATGCTTCACCGTAGGTATGGTATTGACCAGGTGATGAGCGGTGCCTGGTTTCCTCCAGACGTGACGCTTGGCATTCAGGCCAAAGAGTTTAATCTTGGTTTCATCAGACCAAATAATCTTGTTTCTCATGATCTGAGAGCCCATTAGGTACCTTTTGGCAAACTCCAAGCGGGTTATCATGTGCCTTTTACTGAGGAGTGGCTTCCATCTGGCCACTATCATAAATGTCTGATTAGTGGAGTGCTACAGATATAGTTGTCCTTCTGGAAGGTTTTCCCATCTCCAGAGAGGAAAACTGGAGCTCTGTCAGAGTGACCATCGGGTTCTTGGTCACCTCCCTGACCAAGGCCCTTCTCCCCCTATTGCTCAGTTTAGTCGGGCGGCCACCTCTATGAAGAGTCCTGGTGGTTCCAAAGTTCGTCCGTTTTAGAATGACGGAGGCCACTGTGCTCTTCGGGACCTGCAATGCTGCAGAAAATATTTAATACCCTTCCCCAGGTGTGTGTTTCGACACAATCCTGTCACGGAGGTCTACGGTCAATTTTGCTCAATTTTGAGTGGCATAGCAAAGGGTCTGAGTACTTATGTTAATGTGATATTTCAGTTATGTCTTTTTAATTACTTTGCAAAAATTTCTAAACAACTGTTTTCGCTTCTTCATTCTGGTGTATTGTGTGTAGATTGATGATAAAAAGAAATGTAATCTATTTTTAAATAAGGCTGTAACGTAACAAAATGTGGAAAAAGTGAAGGGGTCTGAATACTTTCTGAATGCACTGTATACATGGATAAATGGTGTGTGGATTCTCTTCCTCTTCCAAGTTTTTCTCTGCATGAAGATACTTTAATCTCAGTTGGGAGCCTGATTTCCCCTGGAAGGAAAGATTGAGGGCTGATTTTGACCAATACTACAATTTGCCAACAGTGATAACAGCAGAATAAATGGTTTCTTTGTTGCAGTCTGGACTCACATTTTTCACATGGGATGATGTTACATCGCTGCCAGTTCACTGGCCTGTGCTTCCACAAGCACAGCTGCTCCCTTGCTTGCCTGTTCGTGCGTAGATGCACGCATTCGACCCTTCTGGACTGGAAGCCATAATTTCCACAGGACGACGTGCATGGTGTCCAGGAACTACTCCGCCATTGGACTGTGCAAACATCTGAGGTGCAGTTTCGTGTGCTGACTGGCCTAAATTCAACAACATCCGTTAAGGGGAATGTTAAAAAATAAGGTATTTTCACACTTCACAGATTGTAGGAGTAGAATTAGGCCAATCCCAATCCCAATGATCCTAATCCCATTTTCCTGCCTTCTCCCCATAACCCTTGATACCCGTTCTAATCAATAATTTGTCTAACTTTGCTTTAAAAATATCCACTGACTTGGCCTCTACAGCCCTCTTTAGCAATGAGTTCCACGGGTTAACTACCCTCAGACTAAAGAAATTCCTCCTCACCACCTTCCTAAAAGAGCACCATTTAATTCTGAGTCTATGACCTCTGGTCCTAGACTTTCCCACCAGTAGAAACATCCTTTCCACATGAATCCTGTTGGCAGTAATGGATGAACACAGGCTCACAGGATACATACCGAAAATCAAACGATTCCTACACAATTCTGCTGTAATTATGAATCTCTGATTAGATTTCAGCAGAGATGTTACCCTCCTTTCAGTTAGCAATTGTCCTACTATGCACTTTCAGAATTTGCTACTTTCAATTCAGCTTGTTTTCTGCATAGTTAAAGGTTCCATTTTTTGCATTCTGTACGTCAGTGTGGACGTAAATACATTCTCAAGTGTTTTTTTTTTTAATATACAGAGCCACCATGCATGCCCACAGATCATTTAAAGACAATATAACATCAAACACAGGGTATATTTTAACCAGAATATTCCAAATCTGCGTACTTAAAAATTACCCAGCAATGGAAGACCAAAAACTGCCAGGAAAACATTTTCAATTAAATGTCATCTTATTATGTTGACATACTCCATCTTGGAAGCAGCAGTAGCTGTGAAAGGAGGATGTTCCATGGTCATAAGGTCATAAGTGATAGGAGTAGAATCTGGCCATTTGGCCCATCAAGTCTACTCCACCATTCTATCATGGCTGATCTATCTCTCCCTCCTAACCCCATTCTCCTGCCTTCTCACCATAACCTCTGACACCTGCACTAATCAATAATCTATCTATCTCTGCCTTAAAAATATTCACTGACTTGGCCTCCACAGCCTTCCATGGCAAAGAATTCCACAGATTCACCACCTTCTGACTAAAGATTTGGTGACAGAGTGGGTCTAGTCATTAGCAGCGATCTGAAGAAAGCACTGTTGGCCAGCAGCTACAACGTGAGGCGCAACAACAGCTGTATCACTAAACTGTACAGCAGCTGGTGAGGAACGGCTCGCTGGTGCAAACCAGCGGCATTGGCACCTAGTTTTATGGTGAGACTACATAAAGTGCTGAAGTAACTCAGCATACTGAATCAGTCTGAAGAAGACTCCCGAACGTCACCTATCCATGTTCTCCAGCGGCTGCCTTGTGTCTTTTGTGTGTTAACCACCATTCGCAATTCTTTGTTTCAACTACACAAAATTATAATTTCTCTTTCGGTTATAGCGGACAATCGGCAATAACAGACGCCAAAGACCCTGGTTTGAACCTGACTACAGGTGCTGTTTGTATGGAGTTTGTACGTTCTCCCCGTGACCTGCGTGGGTTTTCTCCGAGTGCCACGGTTTCCTCCCACACTCCAAACACATACAGGTTTGTAGGTTAATTGGCTTGGTAAAATTGCAAACCGTCCCTAGTATGCGTAGGATAGTGTTAGTGTGCAGGGTTTGCTGGTCAGCACGGACATGATGGGCCGAACGGCCTGTTTCCGCACTATATCGTTGAACTACACTAAACTCTTTGGAACTCTTCCTCAAAAGGCACTGGCAGTTAAACATTTTTTAAGGTAAAGGGGGACAGATTCTTGAAAAGCAATGGAGTGAAAGTTTACCAGGGGTAGACTGGAATGTAAAATTGAGTTTACAATCAGACCATTGGTGATGTAGGCCTGCTGGAAATCAGCAACGTTACATAACAAAATGTTGATGCTGAATGAAAAACAAATTACATCCTATCACAAATCTCAGAAAACTGTGATACCTTGTGTTGCTGCTGCATTGCTGAGAAGGCAAACTGGTTGAGTTTTGTGCCTGACAGATCACCTGGCGATATTGTACGCCCCATCTCAGCCCCACGCACGGACCATTGCACTACAGAAAAGAACATTTTGTGTCACAATTTAATTCAGTCTTTTTGGATACCACAACTGCAATATGAGATCCTCAGTGAGTTCACCCTTCCATAATAAAAGTAATTCATCGAATGCATATCCGTTAATCTCTTTAACGATATAGGAATAGCCGACAGAGGAAGGGGCAGGGGATTTTCGCAAGACTTTTCTTTTTATTACTGCTGTTCTATACACATGGGAAATTAAGGCCAAAATGAGAGTTTCAGCGAGGCAGCATTAAAGGAGGAGTGAATCAAAGCATATTTGATGTATCTCTCTTCCCATGTTGGATCTGTTCGTATCATTCAATCTTAATTGAAAATCTCTAACTCGACTTTGCGAGACAAGATTGATGGGTACAGGAGGTAGCGGAAATTAAATGTAGTGCTGACAGAGACAGGTTTCACTGTATAACATTGTGGTGCAGCATTGATGAGCTCAGGTTTGTCACAATATAACACTGGATACATTAGTGGTGGGCACAGGCCCCTGTATAAAACTGGATGCAGTGCTGGTGGAGACAGGTTTCATTGTATAACACTAGGGTGCAGTACTAACAGGGTCAGGTTTGTCACTGTATAATACTGGGTACAATACTGATGGGGACAGGTCACTGGATAATGATGGTGTGCAGTCAGGTTTGTCTCACAGTGGGGAAAATTGCAGGGGGGCAGATCTGTCTGTACATCTCACTTGGGGAGAGTAATAGTGAGGACAATTCTGTCATTGTATAACACTGGGAGACATAACTGGTGGGGACAGGTCAGTCATTGTGTTTCACATCTACAGCATTGGTGGGAATCAATCTATCAATATTCCACACTGACATACAGTATTGCTGGAGACAGAGGTGGATCAGAAAGTTGAAGATCCAGTGGCAGAGGGGGTTGCTGATTCCAAGGTCCAGTAGTTTGCAGAAGTATTTGATGGGACTATGGTATTGAAGGCAGAGCTATAGTCAATAAATAAGATGCTGACAGATGTACTCTTGCTGTCTAGGTGTTCTAGAGATGAGTTTAGGGTCAGGGAGATGGTGGCTGCTGTAGAGCTGTTGCAATGGTTGGCAAACTGCTGTGGATCGGGGCTGTCTCGGAGGCTGAAGTTAATGTGCATCATCTCCAGTCTCTCAAAGCACTTCATGATGGTGGATATCAGATTCACTGGAGAGTAGCCATTAAGGCACATCACCTTACTTTTCTTTGGTACTAGGATGATGGTAATGTTCTTAAAGCAGGTGAGCACCCGAGATTAAAGGTGTTTGTGTATACCCCTGCCAGCTGGTCCTGAAGATGTGGCCAGGGACCAGCCGGGCCAGTTGCTTTCTGCGGATCCACTCTAATGAGGACACATCTCATGTCTGCCACAGTAACCGTTGGTACAGGCACACCCGAGACCATAACACTGGGGTACAGTATTGGTGGGGACAGGTCTATCTATGACACTGGGGTACAGTATTGGTGGGGACAGGTCCATTTGTATAACACTGGGATATGGTGTCGGTGGGGACATCTATATCTCTACCACACTGGGATACAGAATTGGTGGGGCCAAGTCTATCCATGGAAAACATTGGGATGCAGCATTGGTGAGGACAGGTCTATCCATGTAACATTGAGGTACAGTGTTGTTGGGGATATCTATGACTTTACAACACTGGGAAACAGCATTGATACAGGGCTATCTGCATAAACTGGGGCAGTTCTATCTGCATAAACTGGGGTATGGTATTGGTGGAGACAGGTCTATAACTGTGTAACTATTGGCACAATAGTCATTTCAACAAACTCTTTAAAAGCTTAATTAAGTTATAGTAAGAATAGTAAGTACACTTTTGACTTGTCTCGAACATGTATATTAAACACTCTGACTCTTGTCTTGAACAAGCACAGCGGGCTGTAAGATCCTTTGGATTATCATCCCTGCATAACTTTTTGAGTACAGTAGCCCTCGTACTTTCTGTTATAATGTGAAGCCCTGCGCAAGTCAATGCACATCAGATTCCCCCATACAGAGCTTGGGGGCCTCTAGTTGTCTTTTTGCCCAGGGACCCAATACATCTTAATCAGCCACCACCTTCAGGAGATCTGTAAAAAATAACATCAATCGACAGCCATTGCCCATGCTGTATTATACTGGCCATTCAACAAATTGATTGGCTTATCACACATGACCTAAATTCATATCTGAAGAAGGGTCAGACTATCCAGTCTGAAGAAGGGTCTTGACCCGAAACGTCCCCCATTCCTTCCCCCCAGGCTGAGTGACTCTAGCTTTTTGTATCCATCTTTGGTCTAAACCAGCATCCTTTGCACTCCTGAATTCACGTGCTCAGTCTGATCAACCAAAAAGCTTCAGGCACTCTGTTTTCTCGAGTCACTTACTTGACAGCACGTAGCAAGCTAACTGATCTATTAGCCCACATTTTCACTTCCTTGTTTCTCTTAAAGTGGGCAATTTTCCAATCTAAAAATATTACTAAATCAGGAGAATTTGTGAAACTTATCCAAATGTAACCTATTTTCTGAGAGATTTCAACATTTTGCTTGTATTCATGGAGCAAAAATTATCATTAGATCATCTGTAAAATCAATTCCTAGTTGTTTAAAACCCTCGGGTGAAAACGATTTATTCCTCTGAACTTGTCCATCTTCAGGACCACTATTATCTTCATTACTGATATTCCACTTAGATTAATATTTTGCAAGTTCTTGCCCTGGTTCAACATTAGTTTTCTCATGTTGTCAAGAGCTCTTCAATCTTTCTGTCATACAAAAAGTCACATGAAGTAATCAAGATCGTTTAGGTTTATTTACAGCACCCATTATCCTGACCATCCACTTTTCCCAAATATTTTCGTGCTGCTTTTGATGTGCCTTGTGGGTTTATTTTCATGCTTTTCTGTCACTTTTAACTGTCCTTTTGCATCTCTGAGGCACTTGATTTTGTCTCTTTGTACTCATTATATGTTCCCCTTTATCTTTTTAGATGTCTGTGTCCGTTTCGAGGCAAGTTTAGGGTATAACCTGATTTAAGTTGCATTATTTTTTACCCCCAAAAGTCCCGTTGATTTCCTGGGGCTAATATTTTGTAGAAGTGCCCAATTTTCCATGAACATTCTAGTTAATTGTTTAGAAGTTGGCCTTAATCTTGATTCAAGTAGCTATCTCGCATATTACCCTTCCAGATCTACATTGCATTATGATCTTTATTAAGCATCATAAGGCTTTTAATGACTAATTGTAATTGCAAACCTTACCCCAATGCTGGTTCTGGGCCACTATTGCAGAGAACTATTGTGAATAGATCCCATTATTCATCACCATTCGTACACAAGCAACTTTGTTCTCTTCAATCTATAGGCCAATTGATAAATCATAAGCAGAATGTTTGTGTGGAGCCCGTGCAGGGGAAAATGAGAGAGTTGGTCAGGGGAAGCTTGGATCATGAAGCTGCTTGGAATAAAAGATAGAACGGGGCATGGTAGATAAGAGAATGGGAGAGTGTGCACCTTTGCACACAGTGGTGTGCAATAGATGAAAGTGTGGGCAGGGAACAGCAGGGAGAGCATACTCCTTGTCTCAGTCTAATATCAAGGCTGGCAAAACAAGGAGATGGTCAATACCTTTGTGGATAACACAGCAGCACTTCCTGAGGGAGAGTTTGTGATCATGTCTTCTGAGTATGAAGCTGCTGACATTGAATTTGTAATCTTGGTGTTCTGAGAGGTGGGGGGTTCCCTGAACTGCAGTCCGATTCTTGAGTAGCAACAGGTTTATTAGTTAAATGAATGTGAATTACTCCAGGCAATTACTAGTTGTGATACATATCAGAGCTTTTATAGATTGCAGATCATAAACAAATCTGTTTAAAGTGATTGAAAGTGAACTTATTGCATATGATAAATTAGTGGATTGGCTGTGGATAATGTTATTGTGTAGTTATGGATCCTGGAAAGTACAATTTTAACCCCAGGGACAATAATCAGCAATTTCAGAAACCGATCTTAATGGAAATGGTTACATTCCATTTCATTCCTGTTAGATTGGTGGGATACGATTATACATTTGAGTACTGTTAGAACATCGCAGGGGAGGGAGTATGGAGAGGCATAGATTTAGATGTACTTGTACATTATTATAATAAGCACACAAAAATGTCCATAATGATACCTACAGTTTATTAATGATGTTAACATATAAATACTAGTCAGGCAGCGGGCATCAGCCACAGTTCTGCCAGGCAAGGAAACTTGACTTCACTCAAAACCGAAGAATGGCTTAGTAAACATAATGATCTAGAGGTGAGGGCAAGAAATAATCTTATTCCTCATTATATAAATGTATTATATAGTGCAAGATGAGTGAGGAAACAGCTACTATTGCTTTGGTCTCTCCCTAAATGTTTGGCAGTGCAAGTTGCAGATGCAAAAAGGCAGGACAGGGCCCAACCCCCTGCTGAATGAATGTCAAAACTTTAGGAAAGTGCATAAAACAACCACAAATGCGCTATGCAATTTCAGCTAACCTACACTACAACCATCAATGATGGGTCACTCTAGGTTAGTGGCTTCATGCCAGCAAGGAACAACTGTCAGATATATTGCTCCCAGATTACTGCTCTGGGCATCCTGATCTATACTCCATCTACTGAGGGGCTGATAAATAAGACTACTACATCTAAAGACTGCTGCTCGTGGAAGGATCTGATTTATAATTGTGTTTCCTTCTGATCCAACTTTTGGGACCCTCTCTCTGGCTCTCTGCACATTGTTCTCAGGGAGAGCCTGAAGAACACATATTCACTCTTTTTACATGCCATCTATTTATGTTTATTTGAAAAAAATTGTAAAATCTATTGCATTCAGCCAAATGACTTTAATGTTGTCTCTAGGTTTTAAACTGAGAAGTGAGAGGAGTTCAGAATCTATGAGCAAGAATCTGAGTGAGTTACATTGCATTTCCAGCGTCAACCTGTTAGGGTATTCTCATATTGAATGCAGCCATTTTTGAAGTAAAAGAATAAGATTTTGATATTTAATTGCCAAATGGATGCAAACATCCAGCTGGCATGATGCTACAGAAGCAGTTGACTGGAGAGATTTAATGGTGAATGACTGGGGGAAAGTGAGAAGAGAGCTGGAGCCCCTGTCCCATCCCTGGAACAACAACCATTTTTAATGAATCAGTCAGTTTGTGAATTAATCAATTAATCTATCCTAGAGTGAAT
Source organism: Leucoraja erinaceus (assembly GCF_028641065.1). Lineage (NCBI taxonomy): Eukaryota > Metazoa > Chordata > Chondrichthyes > Rajiformes > Rajidae > Leucoraja > Leucoraja erinaceus. The sequence continues at coordinate 29,912,569 of NC_073379.1, read as the reverse complement.
GAACATTGTAACAGGTCCCTTGGCCACTGTGGCCGCCCATCTATATTAATCCCACTTTCTATGGCCTTCTTTGTTTTCGTGATCAAGTACTCATCCAAATCTACTTCAATGGTACAAGAGTCCCTGCCCCACCACTCCTCAAGTATATATACATCCTAATGACAAAGGCTGTTGCAGGAATTCCTTCTTGTGAGCTTTCTGGGAGATGCCTCTGCATTTCTTTACGTCGCGAACTCTGATTTCTAGTCTGCAGAGGCACTTGGATGTAATGCCTTGAAGCCAAAATAAAATTATAGACTTTTTTTCAATTTAAAATGTGTTTCATTATTAACTGTGTGCAATTATAACATTTGTTCTTCATTGTTTTTTAAGAAGGAACTGCAGATGCTGGAAAATCGAAGGTAGACAAAAGTGCTGGAGAAACTCAGCGGGTGCAGCAGCATCTATGGAGCGAAGGAAATAGGCAAAGTTTCGGGCCGAAACGTTGCCTATTTCCTTCGCTCCATAGATGCTGCTGCACCCGCTGAGTTTCTCCAGCACTTTTGTCTACATTTGTTCTTCATTCTTGACTCCTCATATAATGGTGCACTCACAACTGAATTTAGCAAGACCTGGACAACATCCATGCCTGGGCTGATACATGGCATGTAACATTCATGTCTCACACGTGCCAGGAAATTAAAAGCAAAATGAAACAAGACACCATATAGTACAAAGCAGCCTACATGATGAGCACCCCATCCACAATCATTCACTCATTCCAAAAACAAAGCACAGTAACAGCAGTTTGTAACATCAACAGGAAGAACCGCAGCAACTCATTAAGACTCCTTAACCAACGCCTTCCAAACCCATGACCTCCACCAGCTAGAAGGACAAGGCAGCAAAGGTATGGGAACATCACCCCTACAAGTTGTCTGTGACATACTACATACAGCTACCTCCCATCCTGACTTGCTACATACAATTAAATACAGCTACATACCATCCTGACTTGCTACATACTACATACAACTACATACAACTACATACCATCCTGACTTGGAAATATATTGCCATTCCTTCACAGTCACCGGGTCAAATTCTTGGAACTCTCTCCATAACAGCATTGAGGGTATACCCACCCCTCAAGGCATAAGGCAGCTCACTATCTTCTCAAGGGCAATTAGGAATGGGCAATTACATCTGGCTCAGCCTGTGAAGCACACATTGCTTCAATGAAAATGTGACACAAAAATCTTCAATACCCCAGTAAAACACATTTCACTTTGGTAAAACAGTACCCGAGACCAGGTTTGATCTAAAATGAGTTAACTTTGCACTATTTCCCATAGTCTATTGACACCACCTTTAATATCATTTCTGCGTTCCTGGTTAGCAGTTAAGCATTAGGGTTCATCACCATTTCAGAGAAATTCTGCAGCCATGACATAAATTTCTAATTTCTGACATAAGGTGCCTTCAATAGAGAATCTCTAGCCTTCAGAGCAATGTCCACCAACCTGGCCAATCACACAGAATAAATCTAATAGACACACGGACCAGGAGGTAAAATGTCATATTTTGTAACTTGCTCTTTAAAGATTTTGCACATAGCAAAATAAAGATTGGAACATGCACAAGATTTAGGTAGAAGGTGAAATATCACAAATAAACAAAATATAATAACATTATAATAAAACTATGAATAAAATTGTTCTGTTATTATTTTATAAAGCATTGAATTCTGAAATAATTATTTTGAAGGTATTTAGATGCTATATGGTAATAATTAGGTTTTCAGGCCAGAAAGGCAGTTTAGGATGATTTGAAACATGGGAGTCAAGAGTGTTTTATTGTCATATGTTCCAGATAGAACAATAAAATTCTGACTTGCAGCAGCACAGCAGGATATGTAAACATAGTACACTGTAAACAATATAATAAACGAGAGAGAAAAAAAAGTTCAGTATGCGTGTATATATACAGACATACATACATACACACACACACACACACACACACACACACACACACACACACACACACACACACACACACACACACACACACACACACACACACACACACACACACACACACTGTTAACATTCAACTCATTTATGTCTCATTCAATAATCTGTAATATTTTTTCATAACACAACAAGGCAAGATTCAAAACATCACTAATTCTGCAGCAGATGGCTCAAGACGGCACAGCCTGCGAAGTAGCAGTAAGTCTCCCAGACACAACCTGTGGATTTCCATGTTGAATTGGGCATATGTGGGCACTTTCAGCTGTGGTTAATCTCGCATTGAAATAATAGAAAGTGGCAATAGTTCTATTATCATTACAACCACAAACCCAGCCCAATGTTTGACCCAGTTGGTACAGACCTGGCTCCAGTTTGACGTAACCCACTGCGAACACAGTTGCTTGTCACAGGTCTGGGAATCCGGTGGTTTCTTTCCCGACTGAGCACAGAAGCCGGGTGACAAATCGATGAGCATTCCACGTGCTGTTACCTGCTGACAATTCACCCTTCTCTTCCGCGTCCCTCCCCCACAGAGCTGGGAACAAGGGGACCAGCTGGTCACAGTCCACCTGCAAAAGGATGTTGAAGGAATACAGTTTGTTTAACATCAAGCCACAACTTAATGTGTGGGAAAGAACAGCAGATGATGGTTTCAATCGAAAATGGACACAAAATGCTGGAGTAACTCAGCGGGACAGGCAGCATCTCTGGACGAAGGAATAGGTGACGTTTTGGGTCGAGACCCTTCCTCGTTTGGATCTCTACCCACACTATGGATCTATTTGATCTCCTAAACCAAGACGAGCAAATCACTTGTCCTTCACTCATTGGGCTCACCCCTAATTATTCCACAGAAACCATTTAACAAGAGCTTTTCCTCTTCTCAGTTCCATAGCTCACCCCCTTGTGAAACCTACCTTTTAGTCAATGCATGATTTCTGTATCCAACACTATTGACCATTGACACCTACAGCAACCGTTTTGGAATCTGGAGAAGTGCCCACCTGTGACATTATCCAATCCTGCTGTGTACCATTCACTCACTGTTAACTTTGCAAAGGCTTCCTCTCTCTCGTTCTCTCCTGAAGGTACCGACTCCTGCTAGGATGCCATTGCTAGATTCCCACAGCATCTCCTACCCTTTCACCGTTACAAATCCGAACAGGCCATTCCATGTATTAGTAGGTTGTTTTTGTTCAAATACTACTAAAGTCAGGTCGGTGAAAAAAGGCAGATTCTATATCTTTAAAATATTGATGCTATCCCTTACTGTTGCAGCTGAGTTTAGGTAACTAAGCATTGATCGCACCAAGGCACATAAGGAAAATGTGACTAAGATAGCTTAAATGGGGCATCATGGCCAGAATGGACAAGTTTGGCCAAAGGGCCTGCTTCTGTGCTGTATGACTCTATGTCTCTATCGATAGATACTGGATGGTCAGCAAGGATATGATTGGCTGAAGGGCCTGTTACATGCTGTATAACTGTGCCAAGCACAGCTTGAAGACAGTTTGGTTGTACTATTCTAATGAATGCACTTTGTTTATTCTTCAGAGGCTATAGAATATCATTCTGTGATATGAAAGGTTATAATGTAATGAAGAATAAGTTATGAAAGAGAAGTTTAAAGTATAGGTTCCTGATTTGAGTTCCTTGGTGAGGAAGAGACAAAGGAAAACAGAAGGTAAGAGGAACATTGTAGGGTAGATAGTAAGACACTTTTCCCCATTGTAGAGATATCTAAAACAAAAGGCATGGTTCTACCGTAAGGTTAGGAGAGTTAGAGGGATTTTCAGGAAGAATTATTCACTCAGGAATAAAATCTGGGCTCTGTTGCCTGAGAGGGGAAAGGGAGAGACTCTCATAACATTGAAGAAGTATCTGAATGAGAAATTGAAGCATCAAGGAATAAATGATAATGGACCAAGTGCTGCTAAATGTGTATAGAGAAGATGGGTAGTTGATGGTCAGCATGGACATGGTGTGCCAAAGGACCTGCTTCTGTGCCGTATGACTTTGTGATGTTACCTATTAAGATTAGGAGAAACTGCATGGCAGTGAAGGATGTTTAGCCATCAGACGTTCCTGCTTCTTATTCATAGCATTTGATTGTTTCCGATGCAGTTTGTAAAATGTTAATTTCTTTCATGTTGAATTTGTAATTCAGGAGAATACATATTTAGCAGGTGCATTTCATGGAAAATTACAGGAAAATTCACATAATGCAATTTAATAAAAAGCTCCCAGTGAATGGTCATCTGACCAGCCACTTCAATCGGTGAGCCCAGGGAATGATTAACTCAGGGCCAACCTGGAACATAACCACAGTCAGATGTTCAGAGCAGCTGCATTAGCATTAACCATAAATGGTCTATTCAGCTTCTCTCCATTCTCTAAATTCTTTCTAAATTCTATATAAATGTATTCCATTTTGATGGCCGTAACTTTCAACTTAAAAAATGACCCAGGGCAAACATGTGGGCTATGTTACTGAATCAGAATGAACCTTTATCACACTTTCACATGTGCTTTCACACTCTCAAACCCTCATTCACTTGTCATAATTATTCATTCAAACCTTTGCTCACTCACCTATCCACTCCCACACTCTTGCTTGTGTTCATTCACACTCCCAAACTCACTGTACCCTGGGTAAAGGTGCTGCAAAACTATGGCCATTTCTAAACTGGACTCATACAACCTGTGCCAAGGTAAACAAATAATCCCTCTCCAATGGTATGTTCCAAGGGTTGGATCAATTATGATGTTTACAATATTTGAACACAAACATTATTTATTTTGCTTTTTGATTATTCTTTACAGTTCTACAATAAATTCAGTATATAAGCTATCTTGATGTTTAGCTCTGAAATTATTTACTCACCTTGGAGAACAATCCCTTATGTTACATTCAATGGGCTGAAGGTCTGGGTGAATTTTTCCCCTTGCAGAGAGACTTGTCAACCTCAGTGCCATTGTCCTGCAGACACTTTAGCTTTGGAAACTTCAGGCCTTTATTCCCACATGGAGCTGAGCATGGTAAAAGGCCGCCAATCATCCACTTATACTCTAAAAACATAAGATGTGAATTTATTGCAATAGTGCAAAATAAATGGAATCCATTTGAACATTTTCCAGAACAAATTAATCACCTCTGTACTGCTCTAGAAATCTTCAATGTGCATTAAGGGAAGAAGCTTGACTTTTGGCATTAGGATGGGAGTATTGGTCATTAACTGTTGTCCTCTCACATTTCTGGCTCCGGTGGTTGCAATGATACAGAAGGTTAGCAGCTTCACACATGTTTTTTCACCCAGTGTTGTGAATCTGTGGAATTCTCTGCCACAGAAGGCAGTGGAGGCCAATTCACTGGATGTTTTCAAGAGTCAGATTTAGCTCTTGGGGCTAAGGGAATCAAGGGATATGGGGAAAAAGCCTGAATGGCGTACTGATTTTGGATGATCAGCCATGATCGTATTGAATGGCGGTGCTGGTTCAAAGGGCCGACTCTTTGGTCTACTCTTGCACCTATTTTCAATGCTTCTATGTTTAGTATTTGTGATCAAAGACATTGACAACTCCATCAACACTCATAAGCTGCTCACCAAGACCCAATTTGATTTTAGCCAAGACAACTTAGTTCCAGCTCTCATTAAACATGGATGCAAGCACTGCTTGCCGCAGATGAAATGAGAATGACTTTACGAGGAGCCTCAAATGAAAAGCTACTGATGAACAGAACTAAAAGACCCTGGACAGTATTGATTAGCCTAAAGGCCATCTGGTAGTCAGGGGCTGCGGGCTTTGGGGCTCCTTGCTGACTGCTCCACCTCATGGCTCTGCCACAGGAGCGAGGCTTGGCACTGGATCGGCCGAGCATGGGCTGGGCAAACATTCCACCTCATGGGGCAGTTGCAGAGGTGAGGCCTGGCACCAGTGGTTGCCCGAGGATCACTAGTGGGTTTTTCACACAGTCAGGCCAGGAGCTCAACAGATCCCATTCGGGTGCAAAGACTATGTGTGGTGTTGGGTATGGTGCAGGGATTAAGCCATCTGGCCTCATCAATTTGAGGGAATCTGTCTTCAATAAACGGTGAGGATTGGTACAATTGCTAATGTATAATGCAGTCTTCTAATCAAAGTATCTAATATAAACTATGAGCTTTATATGAAATTAGATTTGATGCAAATCAGTCAATACCTTTGGCCCAAATCCAAGGGACGCAGGATAGCGACACTAGGAATGGGACATGATCACTTTCAGCGAGAGGCAGTGTCGTTAGATATCTGGATTTTATTAACATTTATACAAGTTAAAACAAAGCCATGCAGCTGCAGAAGGAATTATTGAAAATTACAGGTTATTCTCACCTGACTGCATATTGTCTGCTGCCTTCCCTAGAACAGGTGTTAGATATTATTCACAGCTTCAACAGTGCTACATTACGTCTACAGCTTAGCAACGGACAACTTGATCTTTGCACTCCACAGGAGTCTCCTTCTGCAGGCTTCAAATGTTGCATCATCACATCCTTCTATAGCATTTCCCTTCATTTCTTTATTCAGCTTCCCTTTAAATTCACACCGTGTCTTTCACCTCTAGCACTTGTCGTGGCAAACTTCACATTCTTTCTGCTCTCTGGGCAAGCTATTTGGATTAATTATATTCAAGGTGGCAGGTTCTGGTCTTTCCTATCATCAGCATTATTTTCTGCTCCATCAAGCCATTCGTAATTATAAGGACCTCAATCAGATCATCTCCCACAGGAAGAATCCTGACAAAGTTAATCAGGCAGATTCACTCAGTTCCAGATAATCAAAACGATTACAGATGCTGGAAATCTAAAACAAAACTGAAAATGTTGGAGATACTCTGTAGGCCCGACTGAAGAGAACCATTCAGTTACAGCAACATTCAATCAATCTACTTTATAGTTTCCCCAGCACTTCCAAATGGTTTCAACAGAATAGGAGCAGGAACTGGTCACTGTGTTCTGCAAAATCTACCAATTTTTGTGCGACAAACCATTAGTGCTATTAGGTTCCAAAACATTAGGTTCCAGAACATAATCCTTGCCTGTGTGCACAACTGTGTGGAAACTGTGCCGTTGGCACGTGGATGAGGGGGTATGTGTGACAGCTGCAGGGAACACAGCACAGCCCTCTGTTTCTCAATCCCATTTCCCACCTTATTCTCTGAGCCATGTGCAGCCCCCTCAACTTTCTCACCAAAATATGTTTTTTTTTCCATTTTGAACTTCACTAGATTGTAAAACTTTTCTGATAATGTGAGACCATGGATGGAAATTGTCTCTAAAGGCAATGTGCAGGGATCCAAAAACTTTCATTTGGCAACATACCTGCTATCTCCACTGTCACCTTTAGTGTGAGAGAGCCAGCTTCATTCTGAGCTTGACAGCTGTAATCTCCTTGGAGTTCTTCAGTGATATTTGGTATTTGAAGGATCTGTTGTAAAGCCAAAACTTGGCCTGGTCCTAATCCTGTGTTTATGGGTCTGCCATTGTATGACCAGCTGATGCCAGGCTTGGGAAATCCTTTAACAGGACAGCCTGAGGAATAAAGCAAAAAGTAGTATTATTTCTGGTGCTATTGGTTTGTATCAAATTTAGTTAATTCAATTATGTTTCAATCTTGCTAATTACGGCTCTAATTCAGTCGTCATCATTTTGCGCTTCTTCAAAATAGTTTATTTAAAAACTTCCTGGTTAAATCCAATGTCCAATAATATAGCGATGTTACAATACCTACCTTCAGCGGCGCTGCAGTTCTGCCACTGGCCATATGCGCGACTTTGGCACCTTTGAGGGGGAGGGGGGAGTAAAATCCAGTTTTCTACTGCCTGTCGGAGGCGGATTTCCTCGGGCTGCTAGTTGATGAAGAAAAATCGATCGGACTTCTGTTTGGTATTTATTTTTTTTTAAATTCGCTGGACAATTTAATAATTGAATTAAAATAAAAAGCGACTTCTAACGCCCTCAACGCCTACAACGTGACAGATCGCAAAAACGGGAAAAACAAAGGTTAAGTCGGTTATTTTACATATAATCTTGCTTCTTGGGATGGCTTTAATCTAATTTTACATTGCGAGAATGTTATTTGGACCCCATACGAACCGCCAGTGTCTTTCCTGCCGATATGGGGTTCAAATTCACCGCAAATGCAACGTTCTAAACGATCGCGTTCCAGAAGCAAGATGATTAAAATCCTCATATTTTTTGGACAATCATGTCATAAGCCATTAAATTGTCTATATTTTGTGTTATTCTCTCTCCATGATCATTATTTTTAAACTAAATGTTCACAACAGTTTTAGTCACATGTATTGTGCAAAAAAATAATAATTTTGATTATATTGAGTGGATGTTTCAGGATTAATTTATGGGAATTAAACATTAAATTCCTTCCATCTGGCATATAAATTCATGACAGTGAGATTTAACAATCATGTTATATTGTGAATTCTTGTGTGAATGGGATTAGTTTGTTATTTGGACACTTAGGCTATTTAAAAAATATATCCTTTTCTTAAGAAATGGAATCTACAGAACATTGCTAATGGGAAAGTAATGGGCAGAAAGGCATGTCATGCGTGGTTTGAAGAGTAAAAACTTGTAGTTTACAATGCCAAAATTAAAAAGTTGAGGAAAAACAAGGAGTACAGTTGATTTTACTTCGGAGTCACGTGAGTGACTTCGTGAAGAAGCCCGCTCAGGGCGCAGGCGCGGCATTACGCCCAGCAGTGCAACAGCGGCGGCAGCTGGAGTCAGGCTCTCCAGCTGCACTTTAAAACGGACCGTCAGGTAAGTGGACGGTGCGTTGGGAAACCGGAGAGAGTTGGCGTTAGTATTTTTGCACAGCAAAATGTCCCAACGCAGAAAGCTTTCTCAGAAAACTGCCCGTGCTCTAACTCCACCGGAGGAGCCTATTCCAGCGGGGCAGCAACCGGCGGTAGTACCGCTCGAGGAGCGGTTTGCAATTCCCGAGACCGAGCCGGTCCCAGTCACGCCAGAGCCTACACGGCGGGCTGGGAAAGCCACCCGGAAAACCAATCGGCCGGTCGACTCCGACTCGTCGGAGGGGGAAATGTCCTCCCCAAAACGGAGGAAAGACAACCGCCTGAGTTGAATACAGCAGCTCTTGGAGGGGATGGTCTACCGAGAACAGCAGCGCTCTCGGGCAGACAGGACAGGCGCCTCCTCCATAGTGTCGAGTCCGGCACTTCCCTTTGCAACCTCAGACCTAGAACTGGAGGTTAGCATTGGTGACCAGGGCAGGGCTGGTCTGGAAAAGGGGCAGGCGGAAGGAGTCGAGAGTGTGCAGGGTGTGCAGGAAGAGCAGCTGCTGGGTGTTGTGGATCGTTTTGTCGCTACCCCACGGGTTGGAGCACCTTTGGAGCCGAGGATGGCGGCCAGTATAAATCACCTGTCGAACAAACCTCTTCAGGAGAAGGTGCTCGCCCAAGTGCTGGAGGAGCACACAGCACCAGACAACTGCGAGGCTCTTAAGGTTAAGAGTCTCAACAGTCAAATCTGGGGAAATGTGGGGGGACCAATACGGGCACAAGAAGTAAAACTCCAGCGGATACTTCGCCTCCTCACGTCGGCCATCACAGCTTATGCTCGTTGCGTACAGACGGAGGAGATGACTACACACCAGCAGGATGTGCTCGCATTAATGTGCACAACTCAGTTTGAGTTGAATAACCTTCGGAGAGAAAACATCAGACCTGCCCTCAACCCAAAGTTTGCCGGCTTGTGTAAAACTCCATCTATGGAATCCGACTCATTATTATTTGGGAATGACCTCAATAAACAACTCAAGGATATGGAGGAGGCATCCAAAACCTTTAGCCTCATGAGGGCAGGCCCAGCGACAAACAAGCCGAGAACATTTCTCACACCCAGGCGGCAGCACACCACTGCATCCACCAGTCGGCGTCCGGAACATGGGACTGGTGAAAGCTTGGGGCCGCACTATCCCCAAAGACCTTTTTTAGGTCAGGGCCCGCCGCGGACCCCCTGGAAAATGCGCCTCCCCCCAACATCGCCAGCACGTCGACAAGGCAAAGCACAACGGAAGAAAAAATCACAAAGCCGTCAATAACCATGGAGGTAGGTGGATCTGGTTCCTACCAGCATACAGAGAATAAGGGTGCCTTACTAACAGGGGGAAGGTTACACTTGTTTAAAGAAGCATGGGGAATGATCACTGATGATAAATATATACTCAATAGCATTGGAGGGTATAAAATTGAATTTATTTCAAAAATACCGCCAGTTCAACACCGGCCCGAAAGGGTATTTTTTCTCTCCAAAAAAGAACAACAGGAGGGACAAGCTGAACTGGTGAGACTTATAAACAAAGGGGTCATAGAAAAAACTAAACATGAGCCCTTGGAATTTGTTTCCAACATATTTACAAAAACTAAAAAGGATGGTGGATGTCGCATCATCATTGACTTAACATCCCTGAATGATTTTGTTAAGTATATACATTTCAAAATGGAAACATTTGTGACTGCTAGACAACTGATTTCCAAAGGATACTATATGGCAAGCATTGATCTCAAAGATGCTTACTATCTGGTACCTATACATAAGGATTATAGCAGATACCTTAAATTTATCTGGATGGGGGAGTGTGGCAGTATAAAGCACTGCCTAATGGGCTTACTTCAGCCCCAAGACTATTCACTAAAATATTAAAACCAGCCATGGCAACGTTAAGGAAACTTAATCATATAGTCGTGGCATATTTGGACGACATCCGCATAGTTGGGAAAACTATGGAATTGGCTGAAGCAGCAGTATCAGCTACTAAACAGCTCCTAGAAGCTCTAGGGTTCGTCTTACATCCAGATAAATCCAAGTTAAATCCATCCACGATAATGGACTACCTGGGTTTCACAATTAACTCAGTCCAAATGACTATTACCCTGCCAAGGGAAAAGATGATTGCATTAGTACAATCATGTAATAACTTAAAGATTAACAAAAAACCAACTATTCGACAAGTGGCAGCAGTAATTGGCAAAATGGTAGCAGCATTTCCAGCTATCCAATTTGGACCTTTGCACTATCAAAATTTGCAAAGAGCAAAGGTAAAGGCACTAAAACAACATAAAGGTCATTATGACCGAGTCATGAGTTTACCCCCTGAAGCAATATCAGAGCTACAGTGGTGGATACAAAACATTTGGCATAGTTGTAGTCCTATTGTTATTACTAATGCTACTTTAGTACTCCAAACAGATGCCAGTGCTAAAGGCTGGGGAGCAACTAACTCCATATCCAGCACAGGTGGTAGATGGACTAACTTAGAATCATCATTACTATCTACACTGGGCATTAATTATTTGGAAATGTTGGGCGCCTTTTATGGTTTGAAAGCATATGTATCCAATATGCATCACTTGCATGTTAGATTACAAATAGACAATATTACGGTGGTGGCTTACATTAACCATATGGGCGGCATAAAATCTTTATCATGCGACAAATTGGTCAATACGATTTGGCAATGGTGTGTCGAAAGACATATTTGGCTTTCAGCTACCTATCTACCAGGTAAGCTAAATACAGTGGCGGACACCAGGTCACGCAAATTCAATGACAACATCGAATGGATGTTAAATCCTAAAGCATTTGCTAAAATTGTAAAGCAATATGGGAAGCCAGATATCGATTTATTTGCATCAAGACTGAATCACCAATTACCTACGTATGTCGCGTGGGAACCAGATCCAGAGGCAGCAGCGGTAGATGCATTCACGCTGGATTGGGGAAAGTTCTTTTTCTATGCCTTTCCTCCCTTCTGCCTCATCAGTCGGGTACTTCGCAAAATCCAGATGGATTCAGCATCTGGAATTTTGGTGGTGCCCGACTGGCCTACATAGCCATGGTTCCCAATACTCCATGACATGGTGGTGGAATCACCAATGGTGTTTCCCAGTCATCCAGGGTTATTGACTCACCCAGTGTCAGGCATCAGCCATCCATGCCATCAAGACATGAATCTCCTGGGTTGCAGATTTTAAACCGACCCTATCTGGACCTGGGATTATCGCAACAAACCATCACCACCATGTCAGCATCCCTGAGAACATCTACAAAGAGGCAGTACCTAACCAACATCAAGAAATGGGAGAGGTACTGCCAAGAAATGGGGACTGCTTACGAAACAGCCACAGTAGCCAATGTTCTCGAGTTCCTGGCCTACTTACATCATCATGAGGATATGAGCTACAGTGCCATCAACACGGCACGTAGTGCTCTCTCCAACTACTTCAAACCTGCAGGACATCAGCCCATGGGGTCCCATCCGCTGGTGGTCAAACTGATGGGGGGCATATTTAACATCAAGCCCCCCAAGCCTAGATATACTCAAATTTGGGACATCAGTATTGTGCTCACATACCTTCGGGACAGACCACCAGCAAGATCCCTCAGCCTTGAGCAATTGACATTAAAAACGCTCATGCTTATGGCTCTAGTATCTGCACAGAGGGTCCAGTCATTGCATAAACTTCGACTGGACAGCATGGAAACAACGTCAGACCAGGTAACCTTCACTATACAAGGTCTGATAAAACAAAGCAGGCCAGGAACATCCAACATGCTAGTGGTATTCCGGGCTTACCCACCAGAGCCACGATTGTGTGTGATGACCCACATAAAAATTTATATTGACACAACCCATAATATCTGAGGAAGTGAAAGAGCCTTATGGGTCAGCCACAAAAAACCACATGGCAGGGTAACGAGCCAGACCATTTCAAGATGGTTAAAACAGGTATTGGAAGCTGCTGGGATAGACATTAATGTATATAAATCTCATTCCACCAGGGCAGCATCCACATCATCGGCAGCAAGGATGAATGTGCCTATTGACCTTATCCTAAACAAAGCAGGATGGTCGAGGGAATCCACATTCCGGACGTTCTATGACAAGCCGTTGGTGAAGCCTGATTTATTTGCAGCAAAAATTTTAGAAACTGCAAATATTTAATTTAAAGCCCGGGGAAGCTATTTGTTTTTGTTATTGTTAATAAATACCGTTTTGTTTTGAAAACAGATTCATTGGTTGATTACAATAACACTTCCTTCCTCAAGAGCTTTCGGCAGTGAGTGAGTAAAACTGTTACACGGTTTGAAATCACAGAGCTTTGAAATCTTCACGAAGTCACTCACGTGACTCCGAAGTAAAATAGTAAGATTAAACGAGAACTTACCAGTTTGAAGTTTGATCTGTATTTTATGAGGTTACGATGAGGGATTACGTGCCCTCCGCTCCCACCCTCATTACATGGATCAAACTGATAATTGATGTCTCTTTATTCTTCACTATGTTACTTCAAATACGTGTGTCTGTCTGTGATTCCACACCGCTGCTTGGAAGCATGCCGCGCCTGCGCCCTGAGCGGGCTTCTTCACGTAATCCCTCATCGTAACTCCTCATAAAATACAGATCAAACTTCAAACTGGTAAGTTCTCGTTTAATCTTACTATTATTGGTTACAATCTGAGGAGTATGATGATGCTACTGATTATGATATGCCAATGTACCAGCTAGCAACTGATCTTCTCCATGAAGACTGAATTGCTAGAAATTGTAATTTATTTACCTATCCGTTATGGACTTACAGCAAATAATACAATAATATTAAAGTTCTGATCTTGAGAATATCACATTTTTGAATTTTCAAGGCAGTCTGGGTGTTTATTACCATTTCCATCACAACGGTCAATTTTGTAATTAGCTACGAATAGATAATTAACTAATTATATGCTTTAATTTCAGGTCGTCCAAGTAAGATGTTTTATATTTGTTTCAGAATGCTTCAATCTATAAAAACTGAAAATTTCATTCAATTCTCTTAATTTTTACGAAAGTTATGGGCTTTTGAATGTCCTCGATCACAGCTTTTGTGTTAAGTCAATGGAAAAGCAATAGGGGACAAGATGCTAATTTCCGAGTATGAAAACGGCCATAACCTTTTTAATAATGAAGATATGAAAGTGAATTAGGTGTCAAATTAAACTTCTTTTTGTGCTTTATCTGATGGGATAAATTGCAGACTTGATTTTTAAAATCTCAAAATTTTGCAACATTGATAAACAAAAGGAGCAAATTAGCACTGAAAATGTATTCTTAAAAACAATCTCACGCAATGTGTTGAGAAATCCATAGTATGCACAAGTGGCAAGAACAAGGGAAAGAAATAATGTTTCCCATTTTGAGAGATTTAAAAATTCTTCATTATATTATCGAAAGCTTTAGTTCTTCATTCTCCAAACCTGGAAAAAAGGCTAGATCCATTTACCCTTTCTATGCCTCAAATGATTTTGTATCACCCCTCAGTCTCCAACACACCAACAAATAAAGTCCTAGCCTGCACAACCTCTCTCTATAAAGGGAGGGTGAAACTGGTCTTGGCTAATTTTGAGATGCGTTTGAATTCAATTTCCTCTCAAACGTTACCTATTTCCTTCGCTTTATAGATGCTGCTGCACCCGCTGAGTTCCTCCAGCATTTTTGTGTACCTTCGATCTTCCAGCATCTGCAGTTCCTTCTTGAACATTATAATTTAAGCCTTTAAATGAAGCTAGCCTGCTGTTGAATATCACTCACCAGTAACTATTTACATGTGTAAAGTCGGCCATCAATTTACAGTTGTCATACTTTGACTGCTGACATGGCCAGATAAAACACTGCCAACTTTTAGCAATGTTAGCAGTGACATTTGTGTACCAGATGTAGAGGTTTGCAGACGTGGGTGTGATACCTTCAACACTAACACAGTGGCTTTCACATTATTCTTCTTAGTCAGTCCCTCGTGATCGTGAATGACTTAATCCACTCCATTAATGTGGGCTCTGTGCTGACTAATGAAGAAACACTGGGAGCAGCAGACTCTTCTACAGTTGCAATAGAATCACCTGATTGAGCATATAGGGAAGCAGATGGCATCAAGGCAGATGGTGTGGTGCACACCTTCCACCATTTACACTGGATGTCTGTGTACTGCATAGCCTTGCGGTTCTCAGTGGCATCCTGAGTGGTCATGGGCCAAGTGTCAGAGGCGATGCGATACGATAATGGCATTCTGATGTGATAGTGGCTTTTAGGGGACTTGTAGATAGGCACATTAATATGCAGGGAATGGAAGGATATGGAGCATGTGTAGGCAGA
This sequence comes from Leucoraja erinaceus, assembly GCF_028641065.1. Classification (NCBI taxonomy): domain Eukaryota; kingdom Metazoa; phylum Chordata; class Chondrichthyes; order Rajiformes; family Rajidae; genus Leucoraja; species Leucoraja erinaceus. Next base: position 29,897,342 of record NC_073379.1, on the reverse strand, counting down.
AGGATACACCATGAGTGGCATAGACATCATGGGCTGAAGGGCCTGTTCTGGTAATATACTGTTCTACGCTGTATGGATTTTGTAATTTTTCAAGGACACGCAATGCTTGAATCTTGTCCACTCGCTTGGTTTTAACAAAGGCTTAAATAGAGTGCAGGAGTAGGCCATTCGGCCCTTCGAGCCAGGGCCTTGGCTTGCATTTATTGTTGGCGATATTCAATGCTGGAGATGTTGGTACTGGAGAGAGCACTGACATTGGGTTGCTTATCCGGCAATGGATGTGAAGGTTTTGCACAGACAGCGTTGGTGGTAATTGATTAATAGTTCAAGTTTTAGAAGGAACTAAGACTGTAAGGATTATGCTGCCCAGTAAACCAAGAGCTTTGTGCCTGGTCTGAGATTTTGATATCCAAATACCTTCTTCAATTGCTGATGCATCAAAGATGGTGGTGAATTTATTTGTTGACGTCTCTCTTAGCTCCTGAGATATAGAAAATGATTCATGTTTTACAGGGCCTTGGCTTGCATTTATTGTTGAAGAATGGTGTTTTACAGCAGGGCCAGGCTCATTTGTTACAGACCATTGTCTACTGGATGTTAAGTGCTCATATGCTTCATTGAATTACTCATAATGTAGCCAGTTACTTAGGTAAATCTGTGCCAAACTATACAGTGCCCTCCATAATGTTTGGGACAAAGACACATATTTATTTATTTTCCTCGGTACTCCACAATTTAAGATTTGTAATGGAATAAAAAAAAATCACATGTGGTTTTTTTTGTTTTTTTTCATTTTTTAATTTTTTAATTTTTATTTTATTTATTTATTAAATCACATGTGGTTAAAGTGCACATTGTCAGATTTTAATAAAGGCCATTTTTATACATTTTGGTGGCCCCATAGCAGAACCATCCACGTCGCGGGGCTGGAAACTGGATGTATCCGGAGCTAATTCTGCTACCACCAACATCCATTGGCTGGCAAATGGAACTCATGGGGAATGTTTGACTCCACCTCTCGTCCTTTTCTTACTTCTATTCTATTATTTCCCAGATCCTCACTTTCCTGACTTTTCTTTGAGTTTCACGTTACTTGTTTGTTTCTGCATTCTCTGGTGGAGGACCTGAGTAATAAATTTCTTGCATTGCACCTACACTTGTCATTCACACTGCCTGGGCAATGAGCTGGAAGTATTCACCCTGCTGGTAGTACCTGCCACTCATCTGTCTCTTTATATTCTAGATTTACACCAAATTCAGTTTTTAAACTTCTTCAGTAAACAGGGAGCAGTTTGAAATGAGCAGAGTCATACTCACAATAAATCTGCTTGGTGTGCATTAGTGACACCAGCCACAAAGAAACTGATGTAAACTGCTCAAAGACTACATAGCAATAAACTTAGTCCTTTGGTGGCAAATGAAACAAGATGAGCCAGTCCTGTCTACTGCTCTTTGATACGAACCTGTGGGTGGAGAATGGCTTGTGTCCATTTGGCAGTCAGTTTTTCTCCACAATTAGCACTGGAGATTTTCCCCAGGTCTGGGGAAGAGGCAGCTCCTACAATAAACAGTCATGGGCCAGGAATGAGCAGCCTGAGAGCAGGGACCTCCACCCCGCTCAACATTGCACTATGCCAGGGGCAGCAAACCACATATCATCAGGACATCAGTGTGAGCCCCTCAGCTGGACAGGGTGCATGATGATGGGGTGGACAGTGCATGCCTCTTGGTGTGAATGTAATTGAGAATGCGTCGGGAAACACGGATGTGTGGGGATACACGGATGTGCGATTAAACGTCTAAAAACGCAAGTTATTATGTGCAAGTGTAAGCGTGTTTGGGCATGCGGGAGAAAGTATGAGTAAATGAGTGAGAGTAGGCATGTGTGAAAGTAAATTAATGTAGATAATTGTGCATATGTGTAGGAAGGAACTGCAGAAGCTGGTTTAAACCAAAGATAAACACAAAAAGCTGGAGTAACTCAGGGAGACGGGCAGCAACTCTCGAGAGGAATGGGTAACGTTTTGGGTCAAGATCCTTCTTCAGACTCAGATTTCTTCAATAATTGTGCATGTGCATTCGTTGGTGTGGGTGGGAGAGTGAGAGTACATGGTTTTCATGTGTATGAGAGTCTGTGTATAATTTTACTTCGGAGTCACGTGAGTGACTATGTGAAGAACCCCGCCAGGACGCATGCGTGTTATATCGCTACACGCATTGCGAAACGTCAGGCGGGGTGGAACGACGTTCCCCCGCAGCGGCAGTTTAAAAGCCGGCACCTGCAGGTAATAGTTACTCTGCGGTCTTTTGTGTTTCCCATACCAATTTACAGGTGGGGAGCATGGACAAATCGAAGAAAGCAACGAGGGCTGCGACAAAGCTGGTGGGGGAGGACCGCGGAGTAGCGGGCAGCCAGCAGTGGCCAGCGGCACTTGAATCACCAATAATGGGATCAGCTGTGCCCGATGTCGCCTCCGCACCGGCCAGATCCACTCCGCGGCCGGGCGGTAAGGCAAGACACAAAACTAACAAAGTCGTGGACTCAGAGGAGTCCGACTTTGAGCAGCCGCGGGCGGCCAGCGACCGTGAGCACTGGAGCCGGATGGAGCGGTGTGTGGAGCATTTGTTCCAACGTGACAGGCTCCGGGAGATGGAGTCGAGTCACTGTGGGCTCTATGGAAAACCCACAGCAGCACCTCTTGTAGGGCTGCACAGTGCTTCTCCCTCATCAGAGGGGAGCACTGCGGGTCAGTACTGGGCTGATCCTGAAGAGGGGTTTGCAGAAGAAAAATCAAGTGTGCAGAGGGTGCAGGAACAAGAAAATCTACTGGACATGGTGTCCAACTTCATACAGCCAGACCAGACTGGCCATAACCTGGAGCAAAAGCCTGCTGCCAGTATAGACTATATGTCCTTTAACCAGCTACAAGAACAGGCTGTATTGGACACCACGTCAAGACACCTGGCACTAGGTAACTGTATATCCCTGAATGTTCCAGTAGTCAATACTTGTAAATGGAAACATATTGGAATAGGAGTTAGAGGCATGGATATCAAACTCCAAAAGGTATTAAAACTCCTAGCAGCAGGGATAACAGCATTCCCCCGCACAGTGGATGAGAAGGACATGTCCCAGGACCAACAGGATGCACTGGCATTGCTTTGCAACACTCAATATGAGATAAACAGCATCAGGAAGAGTGCCATCCGACCCACTTTAAATCCGAAATTTGCGGGTCTGTGCAAACTTGGGAACATAAAACCACCAATACTACTATTTGGAGGTAACCTATCGAAGCAAGTCAAGGAGCTCGATGAGGAAGCAAAAACCCTGGGACTCATAAAAGGGACTTCATCAAAAACCCACTACAGCCATAGACAGCACCCCTACGCACCCACCAGTAGAACAAGACCGACTGGTGAAAGCTCGAAGGTCCGGTACACCAAACATGAGTCTTTTTTAGGCCATGGCCCAGGCCGGCCTTCTTGGAAGATACGCGAACCTCCAACATCAACCAAACCACAAACCCAGACACCACCGCCTCAACATCAACGAAGGATTTACAAAAAGAAGTAAACCTGCCACTGGTAACTATGGAGGTAGGTGGGTCTGGTTCCCTACAAAATACAGGGAGCATGGAGGTTGGGGGGAGATTACACTCCTTTCTGGATGCATGGAGTATGTTAACTACCGATACTTATATTTTAAGCAGTATCCAGGGATATACAATAGAATTTATACACAAGTACAGCCCTCCAGTTCAACATATACCGAACCGAATGTTCGTACTTTCTGGTAAAGAGAAATCAGAAGCGCATGCTGAACTGGAGCGGCTTTACGCAAAAGGTGTAATTGAAAAATCCCAACATGAACCGCTAGAATTCGTGTCCAATATATTTACCAAAAACAAAAAAGATGGTGGTTGTCGCATCATCATAGATCTGACCAAATTGAATACATTTGTACAATATATTCATTTAAAAATGGAAACCTTTGTTACTGCTAAACAATTGATTTCCAAAGGTTACTTCATGGCTAGCATCGATTTAAAAGATGCTTACTATTCAGTGCCTATACGAGGTGACCACAGATGTTACTTAAAATTCAACTGGATGGGACAGCACTGGCAGTATAGAGCGCTGCCAAATGGGTTAACATCAGCCCCCAGGCTGTTCACAAAAATTTTGAAACCAGCCCTAGCGTTTCTACGGAAACGAAAACACATGGTCATGGCATATCTAGATGACATACTTATTGTGGGCAAAACTTTGGAATTGGCCAAACAAACTGTAACAGCCACAAAACAGTTATTTGAAAAACTGGGGTTTATTATCCATCCAGTTAAATCTAAATTAACGCCTTCCACTACTATGGACTATTTGGGGTTCACCATTGACTCAGTTCACATGTCGGTGACTTTGCCAAAGGGAAAGGCTATAGACTTAATAGAGGCTTGCAATAACCTCATTGACATCAGTAAACCATCCATCAGATTGGTAGCAAAAGTAATTGGCAAAATGGTGGCTGCTTTTCCAGCCACACAATTTGGACCTTTACATTACCAAAATTTACAGAGAGCAAAAATACAAGCACTCAAAATCAATGCTGGTCATTTTGACAGACCAATGAAGCTACCATGGAACTAAAATGGTGGATAGATAACATTTGGCTTTGTTTCAATCCAATCATTATCAGCAACTTTCAATGGTGCTACAAACTGATGCCAGTGCACTTGGTTGGGGTGCCACCAATTCCATCTCCAGCTGTGGAGGTAGATGAACTGCTCAGGAGGCATCATTATTACTCACACTGGGCATAAACTACCTGGAAATGTTGGGTGCATTCTATGGCCTAAAGTCATATTGTACTGGGTCATATCACCAGCATTTAGACTACAGATTGACAATACCACCGTGGTAGCATATATCAACCACATGGGTGGAAACAAATCGACATCATGTGACAATCTGGCTAATACAATTTGGCAGTGGTGTATCCAGAGAGATATTTGGATATCAGCTACTTACCTACCAGGTAAACTAAATTTAGTGGCAGACACCAGGTCACGCAAATTTAATGAAAACACCAAATGGATGTTGATTAAAAAAGTATTTGCTGATATTACAGCACGATATGGAACACCAGATATCGATCTATTTGCATCCAGGCTTAATCACCAGTTATCAAATTATGTTTCGTGGGAACCAGACCCTGGGGCAGCGGCGACAGATGCATTTTCGCTGCATTGGGGGAAATTGTTTATTTATGCATTCCCTCCTTTCTGCCTCATCAGTCGGGTATTAAGGAAAATACAGCAAGACTCTGCATCTGGTATTTTGGTAGTACCCGATTGGCCTACTCAACCATGGTTCCCAGTGATACTGAACATGGTATTAGAACCATGTATCACCATCCCGAATAGACCAGGCTGATTGGTTCATCCCGTAACAAGGGATAGCCACCCATGCCATAACTATTTGAATTTATTAGAGTAGAGTTTAAAAATACCTCTACTACAGCTGGGGCTGACGGACCGAACAGTGAACATGATTTCGGCGGCCCAAAGACAGTCCACCAAAAAACAGTATCTGGTCTATATCAGGAAGTGGGAGATGTATTGTCACAAAAACAGCATCACCTACAGAGATATGAACATCCCGTCTGTTCTGGAATACCTGGCAGGCCTCCATTATGATGAGGGGCTCAGTTATAGTGCCATCAACTGCGCCAGAAGTGCCCTATCAACTTATCTATGGCAAGGAACAGAGCGTCACTCTGTTGGAACTCACCCACTGGTAACAAAACTTATGAGGGGAATTTTTAATACCAATCCCCCAAGAACCAGGCACTCCCAAATATGGGATGTGAGTATTGTCCTGAAGATGCTCAGGAATTGGTCTCCAGCAACAGCTCTGTCCCTACATAGACTGACATTAAAAACAGTCATGCTAATGGCATTGGTCATGGCACAAAGGGTACAGTCATTACATAAATTAAGACTGGACAACATGACTTCTTCATCTGAAAATATTACGTTTCATATTTATGAATTAGTAAAGCAGAACAGACAGGGATCAGCAGGCCTCAATATAGAATTTAGGTCTTACCCAACAGATGATCGCTCTCTGTATAGTAAGACATTTGAAAACGAAAATCATATACAATGAGAAAACGAAGGATCATCAGAGGAAAATGAGGTACACAAAAAGGAAACTTTTAGTCAGCCATAAGCGAACACACAAAAGAGGTGACGGTCCAGACCATCGGTCACCATCTCAAGATGGCTGAAACAGGTTCTAACACAGGCTGGGGTGGATACTAATATTTTAAAATCTCATTCCACCAGGGCTGCAGCTACATCGGCAGCTATGCAGTTGGATGTACCAAATCCTCAAGGCAGCAGGATGGTCAGGGGAAATAACATTCCAACTATTTTATCATAAACCAGTCATGAAACCTGGAACGTTTGCAGAAACAATTTTAAGTTTTGTAATTTAATTTGCCCCATAAATAGGGGTTATAATTTTGTGTTAATAAATTTCATGGATTTCAATGTCGGATTCATGTCTAAATTATGTTGACACAATTCCTCCTACAGTCATTAAGGCAGATGTGATGCATGGACTCGTTTCCACGGCATAAAATCACAGAGCTTTGAAATCTTCACGTAGTCACTCACGTGACTCCGAAGTAAAATAGTAAGATTAAACGAGAACTTACCAGTTCGAGGTTTGATCGTTATTTTATGAGGAGTACGTTGAGGGAATACGTGCCCTCCGCTCCCACCCATGATCATATACTCAACTGGTATTTCTTTCTCTAATCTTACTATGTTTAAGTCATTACAGTTATCTGTGATTTCACACCGCTGCTTTGAAGAATGACACGCATGCGTCCTGGTGGGGTTCTTCACGTATTCCTTCAACGTCCTCCTCATAAAATAACGATCAAACTTCAAACTGGTAAGTTCTCATTTAATCTTACTATTTAGGTGCATACTTTTGTGTGAAAGATTCTCTTCATCTTATCAGGCTGCTGGTTCCACTGACGCGGGCCATGAATATTTATAACATATCCAAAGCCAGTAAGAATAGAACATGGACCAGGAAGGTCCATGCTCGGGAAACTTGTTAACTCGTGAAAACCTTTCAACATGATGAAAGATTTCCACGAGTCAAATTTACTCTTGAAGTAAAAATTTTAAACTTTTAAACTCATTGTAAGAACGTAGTAGCTCGTGCGTTTACCGTAGTGACTCGTGAGTATACCGTGGGCACTCTTTAACTCAGCGGGGGGTTGGGGGTGACTTAGTATGGGAGACAAGTGTAGGAGAGGTTTACTGACTGTGTGGGCAGACACTTTGGTAGTCTTTGGTAGACATGTGGAAAGTGACCATATTGAGGGAATTCCCACGTATATGATGGAGAGAGAAACGTGAGTTCTACACGTCTCTGCCCGACTTTTGCCAATGGATTTGGTGGTTTGTACCCACTCCCCCTCCCTGCCCACCCACCAAGCCAGCCAGCCGGACCCCTCCTCGTTACAGCAGCGGAAGCGATATTTCCAAGAGAATTGGGCAGAGAGCTGGGGCAGGGCTGAGATGGGAGCAGGGCAGATGAGGCACACCAAAGGAACAAACAAGTTGATGGCTGCAAGGGGCAGGTGGCAGAGGTTTCGTGCCCCAGCGAGATAGACCGCTCTTCCCCCTGCTAATGCACACACAGAAAGAGAGAGATGAGAGCAGAGAATGATCCCAGCCTAACCCAAGAACCTTGTCACCCCAGACAGATTAATGACGCCTGCGCATTCCAAACTTGGAATCTCGTAGACAACCACAAGTGTGATTTTTTTCTTTCACTCTGGATCACTCGTGGGTGGACTTGCACCATGAGACAGGGCCATTAGGATCAGTGTATATAGAGGGATTTTTATTGATGCAAGTAGCAGAATTGTCCCCAGAATTGTCATTTACTGCATATGCTCTGCCCTGGTTTAATGTCCTAAAGTGCACCACTATGCACCTGTCCAAGTTAAGCTCCACCTGCCATTCCCGAGCCCACCTTTCCTGTTGATCTAGATCTTGTTGTTACCTCCCCAGCAGTCTCTGCAGGACTGGCATGGGTCCACTTTCAACTATTTCTGAAAGCCTGCACATACCTTGATTATGCTTGCAGCCTTCACTATGTAGGATAGAGTCAATTCTTACCAAAAAGGGTCAATGCTGTTATTTGTACAGTTGATGGCACTTCGTCATTTATGTAAATCCATGTCTCGTGTGGTTATTCCATGCAAACATAAAATGGAATGCAGAGTGGGAGAGATGGCACAGGAGAGAGGTTTTAATCTTAGAATGGGATAATAATCCATTAGCAATATTTGAATGCTTCCTGTCTCAGCCAATGTCTCCCCTTCATATAAAAGCAAATTTGATTTGTTATTTGCATGGAAAATTTGCAAGGAAGTAAAATTAATTTGATAATTCTTTCAAAAATTCAATGCAGGTACGACGTGCCAACTGGCCTGCTTCTGTGCTGTGTCATCTTGTGAAAATGGATTGCTATGCTTTCTTACATAAAATCATACTTTATGTGAAGCACTTTGAGACATTTACACCTTAATCATAACACTAACCAAAGATCAAATTTCCAAGGCAATGGAACACCTCGAAATTCTATTTTTCTAACCTCCTACTTTGGGAAAATATGCACGTGTAGAATCCAACATGGATTAAGATAAAATAAGTCACTTACCAATCAGAACATTGCTTCCCAAACTCAGCAACTCTTTGGTGCCAGGACTAGAGGCAAGTACAGCATGAAAGTCGTACCCTGCCCCTGCTAACTTCAACATCAAGTCCTTAAATTCTGGAAAGGCTCTTGGGGGATCTGTAGCAAATTGAATTTTGAACAGATGGTGTTTAACTGGAAGGAGGGCAGAAAACAGAATATTTAAAGTGGTAATACGAGTGGTTAGGAAAGAGTGGTTAGGAAACAAAACACAGTGAGAGTGCCATCACTGCTTGGCAGCAGCAATGATCCCAAGCATTAGAACTCCCTCAGAGATTGGTGATAAGCCGGGTGCACTGCGTGTGATGTGATGAAGGCATCTCTCTTACCATGTAATATCAGATTTGTTGCTGCTGTTGCCTGGCCTTGGGTATTCAGCACCACACAGGAATATAATCCTTGGTTGGCTGGGTTAGCTTTGATTATTGAGAGAGATCCATCCTGGAAAAGATGAACATTTGCACCAAGTGTAGCCTGTTCCTTTGTCCAGCTGATGGAGGGCTTGGGAATACCTTCAAAACATTAAGACCAGTGTGGTACAGCATTAATATCTTCCATTTATCTTTTATGAAGGTAATATTAAATTTGATCAGAGTTTATTGTCATACACATCAAGGTGAAATTCATTGTTCATTGAAGCTCACAGAGTAAACAAATTAATAGTCATAATAAATACATCAATAAATGCAATGACATGCAAAAGAGCAGAATGATGCAAGATTGTTGTGCAAAAGAACTGTAATGTACAATAAAGGGCAGCACAGTGGGGTAACTGGTAGAGCTGCTGCCTCACACGATTCCTGGGTTCGATCCTGACCTCAGGTGCTGTCTGTGTGGAGTTTGCATGTGCTCCCCGTGATGTTCCTCGAGGCGCATCCACATCCCAAACACACGTGTTTATGGGTTAACTGGCCTCTGTAAACTGCTCCTAGTGTGCAGGGAGTGGATGCGGAAGTGGGATAACATAGAAAGATGCGTGATTAATGGTTGGCATGGACCGGTACGCCTGTTTCCACTCTCTATCTCTAAACAGAATAACCCGATGAGGTAGAGTTAAGAATAAGAGTACATGGCAGCACTTCCGGGAATGGCATGTGACACAGGTGATTGGCTCAGGAGTCAGAGCGCAGAGGACAGAGGGACAAAGCTGTCTGGACCCAGGTTTTCAAGCTCCTGCATCATCTCCAAGAAAGTAGTAGAGGAAAAGGGTATGAACAGAGTGACAGTCATTCTCGACAATACTTTCCAACTTGTTGATGCAATGCACTGTGAAAATGGACTGGATGGATGGAAATGATGAGCCTGTGTTGGACTGGGACATGTTCACCACTCTGCAGGTTCAGGTAGTCAAGAGCCGAGCAGTTACCAAGTAGATTATTAGGAAAACAACATAAACAGTTTGCATATAGCCATTTACTCAGCAAACGATTCTGGGGGGGTGGAGGGGTGTTTGACAAGCAGATCCAGTGAGGATGTATCTGCTTATGCAGAATCTGACGCAAGGAGACATAATTTCAGAATAAGGGCTTACCCAATTAATTCAGAGATGGGGCCAATTTTTTTCTCACGAAGGGCTGTTTGTTGTTGCAATTCTTCACGCTAGAGAATCGTTGAGGTGGAGTAATTGCTAATATTCAAGGCAGAAATTCACAGACTTGTGAATGACAGAAGAGTCAAAAGCTATGGGGGGTCAAGCAGGTTAAGGGAGGAGGCTGATGATCCTATCTGGAGGACCCCACTAAATGATTGATCGAGCTTGATGGGTGTGTAGCATATTGCTGCTCATGGTGATTTTGTAATTAGTGCTTAGTAATTCTCACAGCACCAGGTACCCAGATTCAATCCTGATGAAATGAAAAAAAATGAAATGATTCAATTTATTGTCATTGTCAGTGTACAGTACAGAGACAACGAAATGCATTTTTAGCATCTCCCTTGAAAGGGAGACACAGGGACACTGATCTTTGGCGCTGTCTGTATAGAGTCTGCATATTCATTCTGTGACAATATGGGTTTCCTCTGGGAACTTCGGATTCCTTACACATGTCAAAGATGCACAAATTTGTTGATGTTGGTATAAGTTAAACAGCAAAATAATCAAAAATGAACTGATGGGCGCGTGAGAATCAGCTACAAGACTATAGAGGGATGGAATTTAAGAGGTTGGCTCACTGGGAGCCAGCATGGACCTGATCGACTGAATGACCTCTTTCTGTGTCATAATAACCAAGTCACATTCTTTTATTTTGTATATTCGTGTTAAAAATTTGAAAACATGTTACAGATGAGGCCAATATATATGCTTATCACCTTGACCAGTTGACTTGCAGGTCTCCTCCACACAATGCCATGTACTTTCAATAAAGTGCCAAGCTCCTTGTTTGCTTATAATCCAACACCATCATAGCCTCTGGGTTTTGTAAACCTGTAGTACTTGGCCATGAAGTAATATACTTAGAAGAATGTAGAAACAAGGAACTGCTGGTGCAGGTTTACAAAGGAAGACACAAAGTGCTGGAGCAACTCAGAAGGTCAGGCAGCAACTCAGGAGAGCATGGATAAGTGACATTTTGGGTCAGGGCCCTTCCTCAGGCTGAAAAAGTCATACACTCAACGTATATTACTTGCACGTAATAAACATTGAAACTGCACGTTGACTCTAATTACAGGGCACAGCATTCAAAGAATGTCAATTGTATGGATTTTAAGAACATTTACAATGCAAGTGTTTGTCAATTAGATGGTGCAGTTTTAATTTATATATAGGTGTTATCAACAAAATACAAATATTAATTATTTGACAATTCTAATAATATTTCTGCCATTGAAGAACAAGATGAATGAAAGGGTTTTGCAAGGTGAAGAGTACTGTAAATTTATGCATCCAGGGAATGCATCAACCCTTTCCACTTGTAATTGGATCACCTGCACTTTTCATGAACTCAGGATGTCCAAAACACTTCACATGCTTTCAAGCAACAGACTGGTGACTGTCGGAAGGTAGGAAGTGCACAGCCAGGATAGTTCAGTTTAGTTTAGTGCAACAGCGCAGTCCGCACAGACCAACGATCCCTGCATACTAACACTACCCAACACACACTAGAGTCAATTTACAATTATACCAAGCCTATTAACCTACAAACCTGTATGCCTTAGGAGTGTGGGTGAAATCCGCAGATCCCAGAGAAAATCCACGCAGGTCACGGGGAGAACGTACAAGCGCCGTACAGACAAGCACCCGTAGTAAGGGTTGAAACCCGGTCTCTGGCGCTGTAAGGCAGTAACTCTACCTCTGCGCCACCATGTCGCCCTGGATACACAGTGTCCAGTACACAGGGAGAGGGAGCCAGCTCCAGAGTGTACACTGCACTGTGCAGACAGATTGGAAGCAACCCCTGGGTGTGGAGTTCCATGTACAGAGGGGATAGAATTGGCTATAGGGTGTAGACTGCTCAGTAGAGAGGGTAATGGTGCCAGATACTGGATGTATAATGTCCATGCATGGGCAGAGGGCTGTTTGGAACCTCTCATATCTGTGGAGTTTGCAATGTATTGAAATGAGAGTTAGGTCCTTTTAAAATCATATTCAAGATACATTGATACCACATTTATTCTGAGACATTCTCCTTGGCTTATCATCCATAAAATTTGAAGGGAACTTATTTCATGGACATACTCTACATAACACAGGATGTATGCATACAGCAATATTCACCATGGTGGCAATTCCAGATCTAACCGGGACATTATTTTGCAGGTTTAGTTCAAATGTAATCACTATGCTTCACCTCAGCCACCTGACAACGTGAACTGGAAGACTATCCAGCACACACAACATATTAAACTAGCAAGTAAATTATGCAATAAAAACAGCAGGTGCAGGATGGAACTGCAGATGCTGGTTTAAACCAAAGATAGACACAAAAAGCTGGAGTAACTCAGAGGGTCAGGCAGATTCTCTGGAGAAAAGGAAATAGGTGACGTTTTGGGTTGAGACCCTTCTTCAGACAGCACATTTCTTAAACTATAACATCACAAATGATAGGTGAGCTTAGAAAGTAGAACCTTGAAAAGTACAGTGTGGATTCAGAAATTGTATTTCAAGCAAACTAAATTGCAAGTTTGCTTAACAGCAGTTGTAATTTCAGTGTTGCTGCGATTTCATTTTTCCAACTTATTAACACTTCCATAGGAGGGCGCCAGAGTACTGATGAGAAATGAAATAAGTTTCCTATGTTTAATACATTGATGACGTTATATCACGCAGCTACACAAAAAGTCGAAACATTCTACATACATCGAACATGCTCGCTGGGAATATTGGCACACAACTCAAGGAAGCCACTTCAGTAATATAGAAACATAGAAACATAGAAATTAGGTGCAGTAGGCCATTCGGCCCTTCGAGCCTGCACCGCCATTTAATATGATCATGGCTGATCATCCAACTCAGTATCCCGTACCTGCCTTCTCTCCATACCCTCTGATCCCCTTGGCCACAAGGGCCACATCTAACTCACTCTTAAATATAGCCAATGAACTGGCCTCAACTACCCTCTGTGGCAGAGAGTTCCAGAGATTCACCACTCTCTGTGTGAAAAAAGTTCTCCTCATCTCGGTTTTAAAGGATTTCCCCCTTATCCTTAAGCTGTGACCCCTTGTCCTGGACTTCCCCAACATCGGGAACAACCTTCCTGCATCTAGCCTGTCCAACCCCTTAAGAATTTTGTAAGTTTCTATAAAATCCCCTCTCAATCTCCTAAATTCTAGAGAGTATAAACCAAGTCTATCCAGTCTTTCTTCATAAGACAGTCCTGACATCCCAGGAATCAGTCTGGTGAACCGTCTCTGCACTCCCTCTATGGCAATAATGTCCTTCCTCAGATTTGGAGACCAAAACTGCACGCAATACTCCAGGTGTGGTCTCACCAAGACCCTGTACAACTGCAGTAGAACCTCCCTGCTCCTATACTCAAATCCTCTTGCTATGAAAGCCAACATACCATTCGCTTTCTTTACTGCCTGCTGCACCTGCATGCCTACCTTCAATGACTGGTGTACCATGACACCCAGGTCTCGCTGCATCTCCCCCTTTCCCAATCGGCCACCGTTTAGATAATAATCTGCTTTCCCGTTTTTTGCCACCAAAATGGATAACCTCACATTTATCCACATTAAACTGCATCTGCCAAACATTTGCCCACTCACCCAGCCTATCCAAGTCACCTTGCAGTCTCCTAGCATCCTCCTCACACCTAACACTGCCCCCCCAGCTTAGTGTCATCCGCAAACTTGGAGATATTGCCTTCAATTCCCTCATCCAGATCATTAATATATATTGTAAATAGCTGGGGTCCCAATACTGAGCCTTGCGGTACCCCACTAGTCACTGCCTGCCATTGTGAAAAGGACCCGTTTACTCCTACTCTTTGCTTCCTGTTTGCCAGCCAGTTCTCTATCCACATCAATACTGAACCCACAATGCCATGTGCTTTAAGTTTGTATACTAATCTCTTATGTGGGACCTTGTCGAAAGCCTTCTGGAAGTCCAGATACACCACATCCACTGGTTCTCCACTATCCACGCTACTAGTTACATCCTCGAAAAATTCTATGATTCGTCAGACATGATTTACCTTTCGTAAATCCATGCTGACTTTGTCCAATGATTTCACCACTTTCCAAATGTGCTGCTATCCCATCTTTAATAACTGACTCTAGCAGTTTCCCCACTACCGATGTTAGGCTAAACCTCTGCTCTGTGACTACCCTGCACACCTGCCACACCTCCTGTAGAGTCCATTCTCACAAGCACCCTCTACTGTGCGTAATGTCCACATCCACATACAGAGACATCCTATACTTGCTGCAATGAGTAGAAGGTAAATTCATGGAATGTACTTGTGAGGCTTTTCCAGAAAGATAAACTTAAGAAAGAACTCAGGGAAGGCAATTTTATATCTTGTTTACAATAGTGAAGAAAAGTTGAGTCTCCTCTGTATTTACTGCCGTGAAGATCATGGAAGCTAGTTTTGGGAAAAGCACAGTGATATCCTGAAACAAAGTGACATTATGAGAAGGTGGTTTTGAGGTGAATGAAGATGGATAGATCCCCAGGGTCTGATTTAAGGGCCGAGCTGTTCGCGAATTCTCCCGAGTTTTCCCCTTGATTCAAACTCGGAGAATGTTAGGACGTAGGAGGCGGTAGATATATCGTAGTGGCTCGTTATGTCAGCCATAGGTACTCGGGGCATTAAATGTTGCAATTTTTCTCCTCCCAACTATCTTTTTACTCGTGGACATTTTTTGTCATGCTGCAAAAATCGTCCCGACTTACCTGATGCCCCGAGCACCTACGGCTGACATAACGATATACGATATATCTACGAACTCCTACGGCCTCCTGTGGACCCGTTACAAACATTCTCCGAGTTTGAATCAAGGGGAAAACTGGGGAGAATTTGTGAGCAGCTCGGGAAAGTGGGACAAGCCCTTAAGTGCATTCAACGACATTGTTGGAAGCAAATGAAAAATTGCAGAGGCCTAGCAGAAAAATTTGTATCTTCATCAGCTATGGACTCATCAGTGGCTAATGTACTTTTATTGAAGAAGGACTGGAAGGACAAGCTAGGGAACTATAGGCCAGTGGGACATACCACCAAGTCTCTGTTAAATCCGCGCATCTTAATCTTCTAGATCAACCTACTATGGAGGAGTTTATCAAATGCCTCACTAACATCAATTTAGACAATATCCATTGCACTACCCTTTTTGATCACCTTCATCATCTCCTCAAAAAACTCATTAATATTAAGGTATAACATACTGCATACAAAGCCATGCTGACTGTACGCAATTAACCCACCCTCTTCCAAATAAGAGTAAATCCCATGCTGAAGAACCTATCCAGTATCTTCCCTCCCAATGAGATGAGGCTCATCAGCCTATAATTATCTGGATTCTCTCTACTTGCCTTCTGTAACAAAGGAACAACTTTAGTTACTCTCCAGTCCACCCGTTGGGAGGGGATTTGCCACAGGGGATTTCAGCACAATCTGCTTACTCCCTTTCCTGATGGTCACCCATCTACTTTCTGCCTGTACCCCGAGTGTGACCACTCACTCTACCATCTATCTATTACACTCTCATACTCCCAGGCGATCCTGGAGTTATCCCGCCATGCTTCCAGTTCCCTAATGCAATCAGTCAGGAGCTGCAGCTGGAAGCGCTTCCAACGCAGGAGGAGCATATCAATCCCTTAATGGGCCTGTCCCACTTAGGCAATTTCTTGGGCGACTACGGGCGACTGCCGCAAAATTTTCAACACGTTGAAACATTGCCGCCGACAGTGGCCACAATTTTTACTGTTGTAGGTTGTTGTAGGTACTGTCATAGGTTGGCGGCAGGTGTCGTAGATGAATTTCATTAAAACTAGTCCCAGACAGTGGCCTAAAGAGTCGCCTAAGTGGGACAGGCCCATAATTGACTGTCATTTTCACTGCACTCTCACTAAAGGAACTTGTGAAAAGAAAAGACCTCAGCTTATTTCACCCGCAGCCTCCTTGCCACCGCCAAAGCCTCAGCACATACCCTCAAACACAGCACTCTGCCTCTTTGAATGGCTGCTCCCAATAGGCAGCTCCACTACAGCTTGTGTGTAGGCAGGATCTGCAGATGCTGGTTTAAACCGAAGATAGACACATAAAGCTGGAGCAACTCAGCGGGTCAGGCAGTATCTCTGGAGAGAAGGAATAGGTGGCGATTCGGGTCAAGACCGTTCATCCTGACTCTCAGTCTGAAGAAGGGTCTTGACCTAAAACGTCGCCTACTCCTTCTCTCCAGAGATGCTTTCTGATCCGCTGAGTTACTCCAGCATTTTGTGTCTCTCTGCCACTACTGCTTCCTTTCTAACGGTTGGCTGCTGCACCTCTGAAAGAGCCAACCAAATGGCTCTTTTTCACACTGTCTCTCTGCTATGCTCTCCCTCCAGGCTGGAAACCAATTGCCTCAGCACAACATAAGGTAGATAGTCATTGTCTTTACCCAGCGTGGAGGAGTCCAAAATCAGAGCGCGTACGTTTGTGATGAGAGGAGAAAGAATTAAAGGGGACGTGAGGAGCAAGTTTTCACACAGAGGGTGATAGATGTATGGAATGAGTTGCCACAGTGCTAGAGTGGAAATAATCACAGCGTTTAAGAGACGTTTGAACAGATACATAAAGAGAATGGGTTGAGAGGGATTTTGGATAAATACGTTGGGGGGGGGGGGGGGGGGGGGGGGCTCAGTGGCGCAACGATATTGCCTGATTACAGTGCCAGAGGCCCGGGTTCAAGCCTGACTACAGGTGTTGTCTGTACGGAGTTTGCACATTTCCCTTGAGTTTTCTCCGGGTGCTCTGGTTTCTTCCCACATTCCAAAGAGGTGCAGGTTTGTAAGGTTAATTGACTTGTAAAATTGTCCCTAGTGTGTGTACGATAGAACTAGGAAAAGGGTGATCATGGTCTGCATGGACTCAGTGGGCCGAAGGGCCTGTTTCCATGCTGTTTCTCTAAACTAAACTAAACTGAATTGAACCAAACTAAACTAAATGGAGGCAAATGGGATTCGCTTAGGTAGTACCCTGATCGGCATGGACAAGTTGGACCAAAGGGACATTTTCTGTGTTGTACAATTCAATGATTATGATAGTCTCATGATCATGGGACCTTAGGGATAGAGTGACTGTAAATGATAGTGTGACAGTGAACTTGAAAGTGATGTAGTCCGATGCAAAACTAGAGTCTCAAATGTAACCAAAGGAGACTATGATGTTTTGAGAGGAGAGTTGGCTTTGGTTGGTTGGGACCATATATTGAACAGCATGACAGACAATGCTTAACATTTAACGAAGCAATGCCAAGTTGCAACAATATATTCCTTTAAGGCAAAAAAAACCCAAAAGGAAAAATGATACATCTGTGGCTGACCAGAGAAATTAAATATAGTGTTAAATCCAAGAAAGAAGTTTATAACATTGCCAGAAATAGCAGTCGGCCTGAGGTTTGGGAGCATTTTAGAATTCAGCAAAGGAGGACCAAGAAATTTATAAAGAAAGGCATGATAGAATTTGAGACCAGACCAGCAAAATATATTAAAACAGACTGCAGGAGCTTTAATAGGAACGTAAAAAGGAAATGACTTGCGAAAGTAAATGTAGGCCCCTCACGGAGGGAGGAGGATTTAAAGAGGAAAATAAGGAAATGGCAGAGGAATTAAACAATTACTTTGTGTCTGTCTTCATAGAAGAAGACACAGAACCTGGCTAATATTTAAGGGAACCCATATGTCAAGAGAGGATGAGGAATTGGACGAACTAACTATTAGTTGTAGAGAAATTGGTGAGCTTGAAAGCTAATAAATCTCATGGACTTGATGATTGCATCATAAAATTTTGAAAGAGGTGAGCTTTACGATACAGGATGTTCTGGTTGTCACTTGTTGGTCTGTGTTATGGGGTAGAATTGTCACTCTGGGTTAGTTCGGGAGTGACACAGTCTCTCTGTGTGTGTGGGTTAGAAGGTCAGTTTAGTGCTAGTCAGTGGGACTGTCATCTCCTAACTTAACTTTAATAAGAAAAATAATGAAAAAATGCTTTGGATGGAAGTAGGTACAGCAAAGTGGATTAAAGTTGGGCACAGTGTTGTGTGTTCAGGTATCACACAAACCATGGTCTAACCAGTATCCATTTATTTTCATGTGAGCCTGATTCCATAGGCTCACATAGACACGTTAGTTTCCGACAGTGGGTACAATACTTCCAACACCACCTTCTTCCCCCATCCCCTCTTTTGTTCCCCTCCACCCCTCTACCCTGTTCCCCATCTGGACTCACACCAATTTCTCTCCTCCCCCTCACTTTTCACCAACATTCCTTCCTTTAGCTTCACAATTCTCAACTCTTCAATCCATTTGTCACACCATCTGCCGTTTCATCTCAGGCTTTTGCTCAACTTTCTGCCTATACCCCCCCCCCCCCCCCCCCCCCCACACACACGGGGGGGTCGCCTGTATCCAACTATTACATGCCCAGCTTTGTCCAGCCCCCGCCCCAACCCCACAATCAGCCTGAAGGAGGGTCCAAACCCGAAACGTCACCTGTCCATGTTTTCCTGCCTGACCTGCTGAGTTATTCCAGAACCAGGTGTCTTTCTCTCTCTTCCTTCAGTGGGGTCTTTGATCATGAACTCCAGACAATTTGCTTCGAAAATAATACACTGTTGATAATCATCAATTAAGTAAAAACATGCAGAACAAGGAATATTATCCCTTAATATCTGCCTTGAGAAGGTTGAGAATCATTGAGCTATTACAGTCTTTGCATTTCCCACTGTTTATGAAGGAGTTAAGATCACAACCCAACTTTTACGAAATCAAAGAATAAACAATAGCAAGGAAAGATACAACAAGGTGTTGAACAGTATTTAAGCAAATAGCTATCTTTAAAGAGCTGTGATCATCCACATTGATTTTGATCTGGTTAGAAGTGGCACATATATGTCAAGCTTTGGAGAGACTGCCGGGATATTTCCTCTATGTCCTGGAATTACCATGCTGGAGGTCCATATAGCCCAGGAACTCAGCTCGGCTAAATAAATAGATTGCTTGTAGCAGTGGGTCAGAGGTTGAGTGTTCTGCTGCCGCTGATCTGCCCAAAACCACAAGTAATTTCAGAGGTTTGTGAATGTAGCCCAAACCATCAAACAAATCAGTCTGCCTCAGTCAAACACTGAGGACCACTCACACCGCAGTCATTGTTTGTTCTCCCCTTCTCCTGACAGGCAGGTGATAGACAAGCCTGAAAACACGTGCCACCAGATTCAAGAACAGCCTTTTCCACACTCTAATCTGACTCTTGAACAGAACTCTCATAAGTTAAGGATGTATTCCGATCTCCCAATCAACCTTGTTCAAGAAGGAACTGCAGATGCTGGAAGATCGAAGGTACACAAAATTGCTGGAGAAACTCAGGGGTGCAGCAGCATCTATGGATTGAAGGAAATCGGCGACGTTTCTGGCCGAAACCTGAAGAAGGGTTTCGGCCCGAAACGTTGCCTATTTCCTTCGCTCCATAGATGCTGCTGCACCCGCTGAGTTTCTCCAGCAATTTTGTGTACCTCCCAATCAACCTTGTTGCGGTCTTTGCACTTATTTTATCTGTTTCTTCCCTATAGCATTAATACTGTATTTTGCAAGCTGTTACTTTCTCCTTTGCACAACCCGATGTGCATACATATGATATTATCTGCCTGCATCCTGGCGCACATGACTGGCGCACATAAATCAACACTAATAATACTTCCTGACTCCACAAAGTTTCCTGCCATCTATGTACCCATCTATTGAAGGTGATGCAACTTTCTCAATTTACCTTAATGAATGCAGCACCATTGGTGTGGCTGTAGCTGCAGATTGCACCGATGCAGTCCCACTGCATTTCCCTAACTGCTACCTCTTCTAATAAGTACAACACCACAACTTATAATTTCCACACCAGGCTGCACAACAACTGACTTGGAAATTTATCACCTGTCCTTCAAAGTCACTGGGTTGAGATGCTGGAGCTACCCCCCACAATAGCACTGTGGAAGTACACTCACCAGAAAAACTGTAGCAGTACAAGAGCTAGCTCATCATCACCTTCTTAAGCAACAACAGGAATGGACAATAAATGCTGGCCTATCAGCCATGGTCTTATTCTGGTTTAAAAACACAACATTTCTAAATACATGAATTAAGTTACTATCAAGACTGCTGTACAACACTCACAACAAAACCACAAACAATGAATTCAGAATGATAAACAAAATGCAAATAATAGACCAGAACATTTGAACAAAGTCTATACATACACACCCTTTGATGAGAAAAAATCCTTATAGTCATTACCTAGATTAATCATTTTGCCATTGTAAGGATTAGAATCAAATCAAGAATAATGTCAGAAACAAATTAATAGTACTAGATTTTGGCAATCTAGAAATAGGACCCAGATTGGAAAGAGTGGGATGGGCTTGTGCGGAGCAATGAAGTGAGAGGGGAAGATGGAGGAGGCAGGGAAAGGGATGACTTGGCAAGGTGGTGTAGAAGGATGGTGTGAATAGCTATGGGAATGTTCTCTATCTATCTATCTATCTATCTATCTATCTATCTATCTATCTATCTATCTATCTATCTATCTATCTATCTATCTATCTCAATATTGCTCGCCAGGGTGGTGGTCAGGCGGGCTTTCTGTTGCGCTAGTATGGGTGTTGCGGGCCGAAGGTACTGGTTTCCAGAGGGCTAGTATAGACATTGTGTGCCGAATGGATTCTCAGGCTGGCAGCCAACTGTTGCAACGATTTTAAAAGACAAGCCAAGGCAAACAATTTGGCTGCAGCCACCCGAAAACAAAAATTCATTTTGTGAACACAAACCTTTTTAAAAAGGCGAGGCAAACAATTGGGCAGCAGCCACCTGACAACCAAAATTCATTTTGTGAACACAAACTTTAAATAAAAAGGCAAACAATTTGGCAGCAGCCACATCGAGGCGACTCACCGTGGAGTAGACGTGCGTTCAGTGTTATTCACAGCTCAGAGTGCCGTGACACTCTCACTTCCTGGTCTGGCAGAGACTGAGTGAGGCACGACACTTCCGCGTTTTGTAGTCCCTCCCCCCTGCCTCCAGCGGGGGCAGCAGAGAGAATGGGGAATTTTGTAAAAACATTAATCTCTCTCTGATTTTTCATCGATGGGAAAAATCCTCTGGTCCCGGAATACGGAGGGAGGCTCCGAGCAAGGTGGCCAAAAATGACAGCCGTAGGTGGCGGCGTTCTCTCAGAAATTGCAGCACAGTGGGCCAAAAGCGGTCAAGATCAGACTTTTAGTAATATAGATATCTATATCTATACAAAACTATTTAAAGACAAGTATGCAGAGACTAAAGATGGCATATAACGATGCCACGAGAACACTGCTAAGGCAACCTAGGTGGTATAGTGCCAGTAATATGTTTGTGGCTGCAGGAGTCAGTACTTTAGAAGCTATCCTAAGACACCACATGTATAAATTCATTTGCAGGATAAATGACTCTAAAAATGTGCTTATTGTGGCTTTGATAAACATAAGGGTTAGCACTACACGCTACGAATCACAGCTGTGGAGACACTGGTATCGTTGTCTCGTTGTAGGACATTGATCATCTTTTAATCTGGATTTTTAACTTAAGTATTGTGTTTTATATAAATGTTGTTTATGTATAAATTATGATGTTTTTATGTGATATACCAAGATTTTATATGTATTTATGATATTTGATATGCAATGCTTTTCTTAATGTAATGTTGTCCCTTGTCTGGACCTTGAGTCCGTAATAAAGTTTATTATTAATATATACATACATACATATATAATTTATACATACATATGCATATATAATTTATACATACATACATATATATATATATCCCACACACATATGAACACATACACATAGGTGCACATAAAAAACAATAATAGAGCAATTATAAAAATAATAGTCTAAGTTCAGAGCTTATTTGGCTCTGAGCACATAACTCCCACCACTTGTCCCGGCTGGCACCTAATCACCTAACTCTCTATTGTAATAAGATCCCATGAGCTACATTCACATTGTGGCATTCAGAATGATCCTTGAGGGCCAAAGACAGATGGCAAGTGTGGTAGCAGATCCCAGTCATCACATTAAGTGATGAATGAAGGGACTTAGAGCAATGTAATGGGCAGAATAATGGAAGGCTGGTTCTGGGAGAGAAATGCCCCTGTCCCACTTAGGAAACCTGAAAGGAAAACTCTGGAGACTTTGCGCCCCACCCAAGGTTTCCGTGCGGTTCCCGGAGGTTGTAGGTGGTTGTCGGAGGTTGCAGGTATTGGAAGCAGGTAGGGCGACTGACCTCTGGGAACCGCATGGAAACCTTCGGTGGGACACAAAGTCTCCAGAGGTTTCTGTTCAGGTTTCCAAAGTGGGACAGGGGCATTAGGCTGACATTTCACATGATCTTCATGGTTTCCCATCAGGTTTGTCTGCTTGCTGATCCAGACCAGGGTGATATGGTTACATTCTGCTTTCACAATGTTGCCTTTCCATGGATGTCCTTTCCAGCACTGATCCCTCCCCAACCCCACTCCCATGCCCATTCCATTGCCGCTCCCTGAGATTTACTGCTGGGAGCCACTGATGAGTAGAATGTGGTGAAATATATTTTCTGCTAATTCTTGATGTTTTTATGGCTGTGCATCTGCTATCCCCCCCTTTGTTGCTGGATATATTCATGGATGCCCATAGTTACCATGGTGAGGACCCCTCCACTGGATATTCCAAGCCTGTGAATTCAGCAATTTGTGATTGGAGACTGCATGGGTAACTTTTCCTTGAGTTTAATTTAAGCCAGGTGCAACACTGGTGTAAATGGCTGATCTCCAACAGTTGACAGGCATCATAGAGTCTCTGAGGTGGCCAAGATGGGGTCTTAAGCTGTTAGCGTGAGACAGGATTTTGGCAAGCAGTTAAAGCTTAAACTAGAAATATCCATCTGGAAGATCGTTATGTATCTGATTGTCACTTAAATTGCTGGGGCTGATTAAGGATAGTGCTTGCTCTAACCCTCTCTTTAAACAGCTGAATTGGACTAAAGCAGCTATTACAGGTGATTTGTAGCCCTGTTTAGGGAGAAATCTCTTGCTGCTGGAGGTTTGAACAGGAATTTTGGAATATATTACTTTGAGAAAATGTCAACAGCACTCCTGTACTAATTATCCTGGAAATTCACTGATGGTTTCCCTGAAAAGAATGTGTGCAATGCCACTCCACCTCATTGACTAAATCACGAGTCTCTGAGTACAGAATATCATGAAACTCTGAGAGCAAAGGATTGCCGGCATGTGGATATTTAGCGGTGCGACCCCTGGTTCCAGTGGAAGAATGCAGGAGAGGAGGAGGGGGTGATTAGACCAGGCAGTGCAGTTTTAGTTTTTGCAGGAAGGTTGATAGTTGATGAAATGTGTTTCTTCTACCCTCCAATACAGGATATCCTGCACCCCTCTGGAGCTTTTTCCTCAGTTCCATAGCTATCCCAAGTTTGCTGCGGTGTGCCAGATAGCATGCTCCACCCCTTCAGCGGGAATGGATGCGAGTAGCCCACACAAACAGCTTTACAATAGTTGAGTTTGATCAGTGCTGGAATGCTGGACCTGAAGTCTGGTTTAGCTTCTCCAAGGAAGTTGAAACTCTGGAGATCAACAATTAGGATCAGATTGCATGTTAAATCCAGACCCACAGACTGATGAACTGCGACACACCAGTCATCCAGCAACTATATCATCCAATTGAGCTCAGGTCACAGTCAGGCATTTTATTGTACCATGCAATATGGTAGTAAACATTGCTTTTAAAAGTTTAAAGTACATAAAACACCGATTCAATTATTTGTCTAATTGTTATTTTAAAACAAAATGTGTTCATGTAAAAGAAGTCTTACCACTGACTTGGCACTTGATTGTGATATTGGCTCCTAGTCTGGCGATCACAACACTGCCCACATCCACAATGAAAGATGTTGAATTAATATTCACCAAGTCATGTTTGGACATTTTAATTACCGGCTTGCCTAAACCAAACAAGAAAAAATCCATGGTTACAAGAAACATCCAGGGAACTTCAATTTCCTTTTTCAATGAAAGATCAATAATGAGTGCAAGCATTTCCTTGTACAGTACAGCAACTCTGTCATTCATTGTATTGTGAGTTTAATATACATTTGACAATGAACTGGCAATTTCATAATTTAGTTTACTTTCTTGATCTTTTGTTCCTAATGGACTATATTAAAATGGCAATGTACTAACTGTACAGGCTATCAATTACTACTTGAAATTTCTCTTTTTTGAAAGGAATAGATGATTATAAGTGTAGCAAACCTGCAACAACAACTTTGGACGACCGTGAATCCAAACCAACGGGGCTGGTGGCAGTGCAATTGTAGACTCCGACATCAGACTCATTTGGATCAAGTATTTGCAAGGCCTGATCTGGAAGAATTTTAACTCTGCAGGGGAAAATAAGCAATTAGAAGTTCTGGCCTGAGAAGGTGTGCGCAGTTGACTTTCCCCTTTAGTATTTCGACAATGAATTGGTCAATCACTTACATGTGTGATTGATGAAAATTTAAATTTCCTATACCAATGTGCTGTGCTTTAAATATTCATAGTAGATTTTAGCTCATTTTTCTTGTGTGTTGCAGTGCTACCTCTACGGCATGGTGGAAGCTGTCCACTTTAACCCATGTTGCCAACACAAAGATTGCTGAGGGTAATCAGAACATTAACAACTGCATATTGGAACTGCCTATTTGTACATTGTACGAGTGTTTTCAGCTGCTGTATAGTGTTGAGAAAGGAAATAGGGATCAGCATTAAAGAAAGCACCAAAATGACTTCATTGGTAGATGTTTCAGGTTGGTTCTCTTCTTCATCAGTCTGAAGAAGAGTTCCAACCCAAAATGTCACCCATCCATGGTCTCCTGAAATGCTGCCTGACCAACTGAGTTTCTACAGCACATTGTGTCCTTTTCTTGTAACCCAGCATCTGCATTTCCTTGTTTCTAAAAAGTTCTTCTCTATACGGTTAAATTGCTAGCAAATAAATCAGATTAATAACATGTGCTCTCACTTGTGAGACTGCTATATTCAGTCTGTATTTATGAACAGGTCAAGGGAGTGATGAGTTCTACAAAAGTATTGCTTAAATTCAGTTCCACACTGGCTTTTTGATCAGATGATAAAAGGAGGTAGGAATTTCAAGTCAATGCTCAAAATGGGGCAAGCAAGTGGTCAACTCCATATCATTGTCTCCATATCCTAGTGACTTCCAGGAAACCTGGGGTGACAAAGTCCTCAACATGGGTTTCCAGGTGATTGCCCTTGAAAGGCCTGCAAGGATTCTGGTGTATATTCAGGTTCCTTTATGAGGTTCCTTTGCTACTTGTTTTTCGCCACTAGGTCTTCAGGAGGAACCTTTGTGGCAGTTCTTGCTAATTTATTCCCAGAAGTTGTCCTTGAGCAAATGTATTCACATAATAAACACATTTATATGGCACCAACATTATTTCTTCACCGTTATTCATGAAAAACCATCACTTGTACGAAAACAGCAGGAGTGAAATCAGGAGCACTTCTCCTGAAATCTGGCTGAAAGGATGCTGCCAAATATTTCCAGCATTTTCTGTTTTTATTTCAGAAATTTGGAACTCTCCTGCTCCAAATCCTGCGGATGCCGGGTCAGTCGGAGCTTTCAAGACTGAAATTGATAGATTTAATTCACCTTTGAATTATCAAGGAATGCAGGACTAAAGTAGACAAATGTGGCTGTGTTAGAATTATGATCCAATTGAATGAGAGGACAGACTCAAGGGACTGAATGGCCTTGCTTCAAAAATACTATGAATAACATGGGTCATGCTGTAGTTTCCTTGTGGAGCTTTACTGAGCGTTTTATTCCAGGTACATATTTTCAATTTGCCACTAACTCTTGCTTACTTGGGTTAAACCATCGGACAATTCAACACATTTAGTATCCGTTTCCTAGCCCTTAAAATGATCTCATTAATGTCAAGGGAGCCTTTTAAAAATCTAAACAAACTAGTTCCAAACTAATTACCTCCTCAAAGAATTCCGGTGTGTTGTTAAGATATGAACCATTACATCTCATTACTTCCTCTGCTACCTCTGCTCTTCAGAGAATATTTTATAGTGTCTCAGTTAATCACCTGAAAGATTTTGTGCACCATATATTTCACATTAACTGTCCTCCAATAGCCAGATTTGTGCCCTTTTCCTTTATATAAACGCTTGGATATTCACCATGCTCCATTACACACACATTACTTCAGTATTTACAGAGCTCTGCAAAACAACAATCCATTTCCTTCTTGAGTTTTTTCAGCATTCAGCTTGGCCCTGAAGTCATGAGTATATAGTTAATTTTTCCAATTTTTGGACAGCATATTCATTATCAAGTTAAAGTAAACATTTACACTCAGTGTGAATCTCTGTGTTCCTTCCTCCTAGCGTTGGCTACAACACAGACGCCTATTCTGCCCATCGTACCCTTGCCAGTTCTTTGAAGTAGCACTCCAATAAATATCTAAAAAGCTTTTTAATTTTTTTCCCCCACAGTCCTGCAACTATTGTCCTTTTAAGCTAATGAACCGATTATCTTTTCAAGCTTGATTGATTCTGCTTCCACTGTCCTACCAAGCATCGTGTTCCAGATCACAGTGACGCCACAAGTAAAGCTGCTCCCTCACAATGCCAGAGACCCGGGTTTGATCCTGACCTCCGGTGGTGCTGTCTGTATGGAGTTTACACGTTCACTCTGTGACCACTTGAGCTTCCTCCAGGTGCCCCAGATTCCTCTGACATGCCAAACGATGTGTGGATTTGTAGGCGAATTTAATTGGACTCTGTAAAATTGCCTCTGTGCTAGTGTGTAGGGAGTAGATGCAAAAGTGGGATAACATAGGGTGATTGATGGCAAGTGTGGATTAGGTGGGCTGAAGAGCCTGTTTCCATGTACTTTCTTTCAAATCAATCAATCAATCAATCAATCAATCAATCAATCAATCACTCACTTGCACTGTGAAATAAGCACTTCTTTTCCCATCACTTGCTAGTTGTACACTGACCAAATGCAATATATGTCCTATGGTTAGTGACTTATCCTACCGGAATCACGGTGTTTAAATTACTCGGAGCGGGGCCTAACATCACCCCGCGCGGCTTAAACGGCCGCGGGATTTACCATTGCCCGCCGGGGGCTTTAACATCGTGAGCCCCAGTCGCTTCGATGCTGCAGTTGGACTGCTGGACCGCGAGAGAAGAGCAAAGTGAAGAAATAAGACTTTTGCTTTCCATCACAGTGCGGAGGTGTTGGAGATTCACTGTGATGGATGTTTGTATAAATTGTGTTAAGTGTGTGTCTTGGTTTTTTTGTAATGTCATGTCTGCAGGAATGAAATTGCGTTCAAACCTTATCTGTTTGAATGACAATAAAAGGCATTCTATTCTATTCTATTATTATCCAGCCGAAACTGTTCCTCTTTGATAATTTCTTGATTTCAAACACTATATTTAATGAATCCCAGCATCTCCAATCTCTTTGCACAATTGTATTATCATGTAATTGTCCTCTCCATCTACTCCACCCATGACATATTCTCTTGAGCGTTGGGCCTGTCCCACTCAGGCAATTTTTTTCAGCGACTGTCATAGTTGTAGCAGGTCGCTGAAAAACCAGCGTCCGGACCCCCCCCATGACAATGTCTATGATAATGTATCCAACAACCTACCTCCTAGTCGACATCAAGCTACGGGAAGCTACCGACAACCGGTGACCCATTAGGACCCACCTACGACCACACCTACGACAATCGACGTCCACCGTCCACCCACGACAAGCTACGACAAGGTAAGACCATTCAGTCGCTGGTTGACGTCGGTTGACGTAGTCGCCAATGGAATTCACCAAAGTCAGCACCGGCGACAACCTAAGTCCTCCTGGTGACAACCTATGTCATCCTGGCGGCAGTACCTATGTCATCCTGGCGGCAGTACCTATGTCATCCTGGCGGCAGTACCTATGTCATCCTGGCGGCAGTACCTATGTCATCCTGGTGACAACCTATGTCATCCTGGCGGCAGTACCTATGTCCCCCTGGCGGCAGTACCTATGTCATCCTGGCGGCAGTACCTATGTCATCCTGGCGGCAGTACCTATGTCCCCCTGGCGGCAGTACCTATGTCATCCTGGCGGCAGTACCTATGTCATCCTGGCGGCAGTACCTATGTCATCCTGGCGGCAGTACCTATGTCATCCCGGCGGCAGTACCTATGTCATCCTGGCGGCAGTACCTATGTCCCCCTGGCGGCAGTACCTATGTCATCCTGGTGGCAGTACCTATGTCATCCTGGCGGCAGTACCTATGTCATCCTGGCGGCAGTACCTATGTCATCCTGGCGGCAGTACCTATGTCAGGCTATGATTGTTGGCGTCAAGCCCACGGGCGCCGACTGTTGCTGAAATGTTTTGAACATTTCAAATTCCAGCGGTGACCAGAAAACAGGTATGACTCTTTGGGCGACTGAGGAGACCTTACAATCGACACCCCGGCGACCATGTGGCGATAGCCTAGTCGCCTAAAAAATCGCCTGTGGGACAGCGGCATTAGGATTCTGAAACAGTAGCGACCTCTCTAGCTGAGGCATAAACGTAACTTTGTTGCTAATGCATTCTGTGCCTCAGTTTAAGAAATAACCGGCAGTTTCATGGCATTTCTCACGTTCTTTGAACAGCACAAAGTATTTAAAAGCCAATGAAAAAGCCAGTGAAGTGTGGTCACTGTTATGTTGCAGGGCAGCCCAGGCACTCAGGTGCCTCACAGATCCTGTGACTCAGTTTCAACCACGACCTTTGGTGCTGTCTGTGTGGAGTTTGCACATCCACTCTGTGAATGTTTGGATTTTCCCTGGATAATCTGGTTTCCTCCTGCACCCAAACGAAGTGGGCGTTTGTCGGTTAATTGTCCTTGATAAATTGCCCATAGTGTGTAGAATCTGGGGAGAGTTAATGAAAATGTGGGGAGAATACCTTCCAAGGAAAAATAGTGCAGGAATGGGATTGGTCTCTCAGTCCTCCTTCGATGCTGTAAGGAAATATCTGGCAGCCTATGTGCGTGCAGCAAACTCCCATAAGTAGCACTGTGACAGTGATGAGATAATCTGTTTTATTGACAATGTTGAGCACGATAACTATCCACCAAGACATTTGGCAGAAGTTCTGCACTCTTTGAAATGTTACCATTTAATCCCTCAGGTCTACCTGAGAAGGCAAGCCCAATTTTAACACCTCATCTAAAACACTGACGTCCAATAGTGTGGCATTGATCCAGTTCTTGGTTGAGCATCAGGATTAAAATTTCCCCCAACTCTCTGGAGTGGAACTAATCCACAACTTCCGATCCAGAGGAATGAAGTTGCTCTCTGAACAAGAGCTAGTTGCTGTGTAAAAAGATGCAAAGTTTCTATATGGTGTCATGCAATTGCCACATTCATTCTGCTGATGAAACTTTCCAGACAGATGCTTTTGAAACTTTTTCCTTCATTTGGACCGTGGATTCCTGTCTACCATTGTTAGCAAAGCATCTCATCCACTTTATGTGCCACTGCTGTCACCCTCTCTTCACTGGGTCAGAAGAAAGATAAGAGTTTAAGGTAGATACAAACTGCTGGAGT
This sequence comes from Leucoraja erinaceus, assembly GCF_028641065.1. Classification (NCBI taxonomy): domain Eukaryota; kingdom Metazoa; phylum Chordata; class Chondrichthyes; order Rajiformes; family Rajidae; genus Leucoraja; species Leucoraja erinaceus. The sequence goes on along the minus strand of NC_073379.1, from coordinate 29,867,210 downwards.
AACTCAACGGGTGAGGCAGCATCTCTGGAGAGATGGAATGGGCAACGTTTCGGGTCGAGACTGATGTCAGGGGGCGGGACCAAGATAGAATGTAGGCGGAGACAGTAAGACTAGTGGGAGAACTGGCAAGGGGAAGAGGAAGTAGAGAGAAAGCAAGGGCTATCTGAAGTTAGAGAAGTCAATGTTCATACCGCTGGGGTGTAAACTACCCAAGCGAAAATATGTGCTGCTCCTCAAATTTGCATTGGGCCTCACTCTGACAATGGAGCCGACCCAGGACAGAAAGGTCAGATTAAGAATGGGAGGGGGAGTTGAAGTGCTGAGAAACCGGGCGATCAGGTTGGTTTAGGGACTGAGCGGAGGTGTTCAGTGAAACGATTGCCGAGCCTGCGCTTGGTCTCGCCGATGTAGAGAAGTTGACACCTGGAACAGTGGATACAGTAGATGAGGTTGGAGGGGGTACAAGTGAACCTCTGCCTCACCTGAAAGACTGTTTGGGTCCTTGGATGGAGTCGAGGGGGAGGTAAAGGGAAAGATAAGAGTTTCCCTGGTCATCATCTTCCATCCCATCACCGTCCACATTCGATAGATCATTTTCTACATTTCCCCCCCCCATCCTTAAATAGATTCTACCACCAGACATATCTTCCTCTCTCTCTTTTTAGCACTTTACATGACCATTCCCTTTCAGTCTTCCTGCTCCAGTCTTCAGTTCCCACAGACCATCCTGCCTACTTATGGCAATTTCCCGAACAACCATGTGGCAAGCATCACTTGCCCTTTCATCTCTTCTTTTCCCACCATTCAGAGATTAAAACTGTTTTTCTCAGATGAAGCAGTGCTTCGTCCAATCAAGTGCACTGCACTGCAATCGGTGTTCACAAAATGGTCCTTTCTATATTAGAGAAACAAACGAGGAACCAGGGCAGCACAGTGGCATGGCGGTAGAGTTGCTGCATTACAGTGCCAGAGACCCGGGTTGAATTCTGACCACGGGTGTTGTCTGTACTGCGGTTTTATGCTCTCGCTGTGACCAAGTGGGATTTCTCTGGGTGTTCCAGTTGCCTCGCACATTCCAAAGAAGTGCAGGTTTGTAGGTTGATTGGCTTCTGCAAATTGTCCGTACTGTGCAGGATAGAACTAGTGTACGGGTGATTGTTGGTTGGTGTGGACTTGGTGGCCCAAATGTCCTGTTTCCACATTGCATTGAATACATTATTTATCCTTAATGGGCCAACCTATGTATGTTAGTGAAGGCATGGGGCATAAAGGAAAGTAAGTGAAAATGGAACCAACTCAAGTGGAGTTCACAGCTGAGGACTGGAACTGCTGACAGAAGCACCCTTGAAACATGGTAATTCTGAGAGGGCCCCACTAATGTGTAGGTGAATAGATTCCTAGACCAAGAATATACTTTCCTGTTTTCCGACATTCTGCAATCAGTCCGGAGATTGTTTTTTTTTCTGTCTGTCCAACAAGTCTCATTTATGGATTCATTTTCATAATTATCAGACTATAGACAGGAGAAGGGGAGGTGTGGTGCACAGCTTGCAAGGTGTAATTCTCCATGGCAGGCAGGGTGTTTAGACTTTGATTCCTTTCTAATATTTCTGCAAGCCAACGACATGACGCATTAGCAAATTAAAAACTGAACATTTGTACAATTTCTAATGGCTTCAATGGCCAGTAATTACTTTAAACAGGACAATGCTGATGTATTGGCAGTCCATCACAGAATTTGAAGTTGAACTCAAATGCTTTAGACTATGGAATGTTTGACCTGCTTCCTGAAAGCCTCATTTTACGTTATTCTTTATTTAAATGTAAAGTACAGTGAATTAATTCAGAAAGGTTAGGGTTTCTAAGTCTGGAATACTTTAGAATAAAATATCCCTTTGCACCATTTGTCAATCCGTTGAATTCTTCTTTGTGCATTTGGATGGCCTGTCGTGCTGACACACCAAAAGTTGTAACATATCAATCTACTCTCGTGTGCTTTTTGTTCTTCCCACTGCATATAAAAAACTTGAAACCAAAGTTAAAAATGGGAAGTAATTCATGCAGCTATTATTACTGGAATGGACACAGTGACTGGCAGTCTCCACGTTATTGTATTCCAGTTCCAAAAGGAGGTCACGATGTGAAAGCCAGAGGATTTTATAAATTCCTGCAAGTATAACTCTGAAGCAATTCTCAAATAGGTGCAGTGTTCAAAACCACATGGTAATAATGTACCTTTAATAGATTGGGTTGCAGCTATTGTCAGGGAAAGTATCCAAGAGATTGCGATGCACATACCTACAATATTTTTGTGTCAAACAGCATTACTCTCTTCTCACGGAACAACAGTCCTGCAACAGTTTTAAACCTCATATACTTTACGGCCATCTTCATAATCCCAAATATGAATAACAAATATGAATATCTCTGAAACCCGTTTTGCATTTCAGCCAATGCTGTAAGACTTTACAAATTGCTCAGAAACACACCATTAGGCCCAACCATTCCATGCCAGATTTTGTGCCCCTCTCCAGCTTCTCCCATTCTTTCATCCTCTAAATCTATCAGTGTAACAATTTATTTCCCTCTCCCTCACCTGCTTGTCCAACCCTACCACGTCCCCACCCTCAAATGCATCTGCATAATGTATAGGAAAGAATTGCAGATGCTGGTTTAATTCAAAGATAGACACAAAATGCTGGAGTAACTCAGCGGGACAGGCAGCATCTCTCGAGAGAAGAAATGTTTAAGGTCTGAAGAAGGGTCTCGACCGGAAACATCACCCATTCCTTCTCTCCAGAGATGCCTGTCCCGCTGAGATATTCCTGCATTTTATGTCTATCATCAACGCATCTACATAATCTGTCTCAAGCGCTCTTCTGAAATCCTTTTGGAATGCTCGGAGTCTGTGTTTTATTGATGGCTTCCAGTTACACTCTTCCTGACAAATAGATACATTATTTCTCTGCATCCATTCCTTCAATACATTTCATTATTTTAAGTTCTCTCCAAGGAGTCACCCCTCAGAGGAAAGAACATATTTGTCTGTTAGTTTTTTGGTATTATCCTTGCAAAACAGTGCAACCTCACAAAGCGAGGCAGTGCATAAACAGGTCCCTCAGCCCAACAAGTCCACATCGACCACTGATTTATGCTAATCCTACACCAATCTTTTTTTATTCCCTATTCATTCACAGCTGCTCCCAGATTCTGCCACTCACCCATGTACTAGGGACAATTTTGCAGTGCTCAAATGATCTATCTACCCACTCATCATTGGGACATGGGAAGAACTCGGAGCACCTGAAGGAAACCACTTCAGCGCCTTGACACCCATTATATATTATGGCAGATAGAACTGTACACAGTTATCCAAGTTGAAACTGGTTGAACATTTCCCTAATTTTCAATTATATCCCTCTAGAAATAAATCTTTGCAGAGGGCTTAAAGGGACTCAAAGTGGTCAAGTAATTCAACGGATCAGGCAGCATTTCTGGTGAACATAGCTGGGTGACGATTTGGGTCTATATTCTTCTTCAGACTGATTGTAGGGTGGTGGTGGGGGGGGGGGGGGGGGGGGGGGGGGGGGGGGGGGGGGGGGGGGGGGGGGGGAGAGCTGAGAGAGCGGAGAAGCATGCATGTCAAATATGGCAAGTAATAGGTGGATACAGGCCAGGGTTTTTTGTTTGATAGACAGAGGGTTGGAACATGAGGCCAGAATTAAAACAGAAAATGGGAGACAGAAGGATTGAAGAGTTGCAAATTTTGAAGCAAGAAGTAATAATGTGGGAAGATAAGGGGGAGGGAGCAGAAGGGAGAAATATTTGCAAGTGCTCAGCACCATACTTTTGAAAGAGATACTCTATTCGAAGCAATGTCATGGAAGACGTTTACCAGGCAGTCGTAGGGAAAGATTTAAGGTTGTTCTTATCTCCTCCTTGAAGACATATAACCTCTCACTGACACTCGGGACTCTCTGGCTCATGGCCACTCTAAGTGCAGAAGGAGTATTTGGGATGGTATTGAGGCCATCTATTGGGAACACCCATACGTCCTGTGTAGGCAATGGAAAGCACACAAACTGTCCTCCCACTGTCCTACCAGCACCTCCTGCACATCTTTGGAAGCATCTTTGGTCTCCACATTGGCTTCATCAGTCACTTCAAAACCAAAGCAGAGTGAAAGCAAGTTATCCTTGATCTTGAGGGACAGAGTAAGAGAGACAGAAAATCATAGTGCATTTGTACTTCAAGATTCCTTAGTTTCAACTGGATGTACACGTCTCTGTTCTTTCCATTAAAACTTCGTATTTATTTGCACTGAATATCATTTCCCAGTTATTTGCCCATTCTGCAAGTCCATTAATAGATTCTGCTTTGCTTCCTTCCTCCAAAATGTACACCCTCCCCTTTATTTTATATCTGCACATTTTAAATTGTTATTTAGATTATACAATTTAAATCGTCCATGCAAATTGTGAACAGTAGCAGTCCCAGCACTAACCAGTGGGATTACACTACCCACTTTCTTTCAAACCCACTCTATTCTATGACATTATCCACTCATCTATTAAGGGGTACACTATTGCAGGCTGATTGAAAATGTGGATTAACTATTTCAACTGCATTAACGTTGTCTACCTTCTTCATTACCGTCTCAAAAATTCAATAATGTTGGTCAAATAAAATGTTGAATTCATTATATACTATTTATTTCTATTTCTTCCATTAGTAAGGGATTTCATGATTTTTCTTAACAATGATGTTAAGCTGATTGGAGTATAATTTCCTGAACATGCTTCATCCCCCTTTTTAGATATTCGCTATTCACCAGTCCTCTGGTCAATTTCTTACTTCAAGCTGTTACAAAAATCCCCTTGAATTGTCCAACCTTGTCAATAGCCTTTGAAAACTCCACTTAGTAACTAAGTACAAGCATATAAAGAGGACCACGTGGGTGTATAAAACTCATAATCATAAAAACACCAATAAAATGCAGCACTCACTTTTTGAAGTACGATAATTACAAACTAGTTGGTCGGCTAAATGCTCAACATGAGGCTTTGACACATGTAATTCATATCTTACCGTGCCTTCAGCCAAGATGTTTCAATAGTTACAACACTGGCATTTTCCTGCTGGTGTAAAAAGAAAAAAGCCCACATACGCCTATCCACACAAAGTGGCATGAAGGCGTGAATCGGATCTAGCCAAGAGGTGTATAGGAGCATGAGGGGAATAGATAGGGTGAATGCATTCTCAAAGGCAATTAGGGCCAGAAATACATTTTGCCCTTGCCAATGATCCCCAGATCTTCAATTATTGATTACGTTAATAAAATTCTCAATTTGTGGAATGCTATCAAGATGTACTTTCTCTCCAATGAATGGCTCGCCAATGTCCAGTTTGGGTTTCAGACGGTCATCGGGATCTACACTTTAACGTGGTCTTAGCACAGAGAGCTCATTTCCAGAGGTGAGATAAGAGTGACTGGCCTTGACACCATGGCAGTGTGTGACCGAGTGTGGCATCAGGATGCCCTGGTACAAATAAAGTCAATGGGTATAGGAAAACATTTTAGGCACAAAATTCTGGAGTAACTGAGCGGCACAGGCAGCATCTCTGGATAAAAGGAATGGGTGACATTTCGGGCTGAGACTCTTCTTCCTATTGAAAGTCAGGGGAGAGGGTGACACAGAGATATGGAAGGGTAAGGTGTGAAAACGAGACATCAAAGGGGACGAAGTTCAAGGAAAATGTAGAATAGTTAGCTAGGGGAAGGTGACAACAAAGCATCCAAAGATAAAATTAAATCAGCAAAACAGGTCAGAGGACCAGGGTGGGGGAGGGATGGAGAGAGAGGGAAAGCAAGGGTTACTTGAAGTTAGAGAAATCGATATTCATGCCGCTGGGTTGTAAACTGCCCAAGCGAAATATGAAGTGCTATTCCTCCAATTTGCATTGAGCCTCACTCTGACAGTGGAGGAGGTCCAGGACAGAAGGGGAATTAAGGTGTTTAGCAACCGGGGGATCATGTAGGTTTACGTGGACTGAGCATTTAAATGGGTGTAGGAAAACATTTATTTGGGTGCTGTCATGTCTCGCACAAAGGAAAGCGGTTGTGGTTGGAGGAGGTCACGACGGCACCACCACAGGAGTTCCAGAGGGCAGAGTCCTCGTTCCAACCAGCTTCAGCAATGACCTTCTAGCGAGAGTTCTCCCCACAGTGCAATGATTGAAGTTCAAGTTAACAGCTCATCGCCACTTTCACAAGGGCAATTGGAGATGTGCAATAAATGCTGGCCTTGCCAGAGATATCTGAATCTTGCAAACATAAATTAAAAATATAAGTTACAGAGATAGGTTGAATAAGTTAGGTCTTTATTCTCTGGAGCGCAGAAGGTTAAGGGGAGACTTGATAGAGGTCTTTAAAATGATGAGAGGGATAGACAGAGTTGATGTGGACAAGCTTTTCCCTTTGAGAATAGGCAAGATTCAAACAAGAGGACATGACTTCAGAATTAAGGGACAGAAGTTTAGGGGTAATATGAGGGGGAACTTCTTTACTCAGAGAGTGGTAGCGGTGTGGAATGAGCTTCCAGTGGAAGTGGTGGAGGCAGGTTCATTGGTATCATTTAAAAATAAATTGGATAGGCATATGGACGAGAAGGGAATGGAGGGTTATGGTATGAGTGCAGGCAGGTGGGACTAAGGGAAAAAAAAAAAATTGTTCGGCACGGACTTGTAGGGCCGAGATGGCCTGTTTCCGTGCTGTAATTGTTATATGGTTATATGGTTATATGGTTAACAACAACTAACTAAATAAATATATTTGGCAAATCACTGTTTCTTTAATTGCTTAATAATGTAATAATATATTTTTGAAAATAATCTAATAACTTTTCAAATTACATTTCTAAAGCTCACTCTGAACAGGTTCTTTCGGAAAAATCAGAGATGATTCAGCCCACAGGCAAGTGAACTTTCAGAAATGTCAACAGCTTTGAGGGCAGCAAGCTTAATATGGTTGTTTTCTGAGGGTTGGAATGTAAGTAAAAGTGTTGAACAGCCCAACATAGTCACAGGTGACCAATGGACTGACAATTGCAAACATAATGAATCAGACAAATGAAAACAGAAAGGGCTGGAAATGCTCTGTAGGTCAGGCAGCATTTCTAGAGTAAAAAAACAAGTTAACACTTCAGCTCCATGTCCTGCCATCAGCTGTTTCCCTCTGCTCCAACACTGCCTGACTTGCTGAATATTTCTAGCAATCGATGTTTTTAATTTGAGACTTTCTGCAATATTTTTTTTATAAGAGTAAAACTGCTCATACCTTTGGCTGTATTTCAACAGTTGGCCATTCTTGGTCCAGCTGATGAGAGGTTTTGGATTTCCCTCTGCCTCACAGCTCAGTGTCAGCGATTGCGTCCAGCTGGCCAGCAGTACTGTTCGACCGACTTCAGCAAACACCTCTGTCAATGAAGCTAACATCCTGCCATTGGATTTTTGCCGTATTACTGGTGCCTTCAATGGTTCTGTAGATGTACGAATGGGTCCCTTCGAACTGGACTGTTCCACTGAGGATAACTTTGATAATCCATGGTCATCAGTAGTAATTTTATGGTACAAAAACTCCACTGAACTGGCACCTTTGCTTCTCTCACTAAGTTTCAGTTTGGATTCATTGGCATTTGACTGGGCCTTGGAAATCTCTGCAATTAACTGGGCAATAACGTGGGTAGCATAAGTATCCTTGAGATTATCGTTCTGCCTTGATATAGCTCCACTGATTTCATCCAGTCTCTCCTGATCTATCACTAGGGTTAATGGAACGATGGATTCCACACTGGCATCTTCTACAGAAACAAAGTAATTTTCCGTGGACTCCTGCGACTCCCTTGAATCCAGACTCTCTTGAGACCAACCTTTGATTTCAAGCAGTTTAAGAATTATTCCATCGTACTGAGCAAGGGGATGAACGAAGAATCGACTTTTATCTGTCCTATTCCTCCTCACCCAAGGTGGATGTTTGTCTTTTGGACTCAGTGCTTCGTTTGAAATGCTACTTGTTTCCTCCTGTCTGTTGGATGATGGTGATTCAACCAGCTTATTATTGCTCCCAATTATTTTAATCACAAAATTATCACGAGCAGGTCCTGCGACGCAGGTGTAAGTACCAACATTTACTGGCTTCAGCTGGTTTATCTTGATATAACCAAAATGAGTGACTGTGATATGAGTCGAGCTGGACAAATGTTTTCCATCCTTTTCCCAAATTATCATGGATTTTCTAAATCTTCGAACAGGGCACCTGATAAGCACAGATGTTTTGCGAAGTAGATATGCCTGTCCACCAATGTTGAACTGGAGTTTCCTTTCTTTCCTCAGCTGGACATAGATTTTTCGAAGCCCCAGGATATGAGGGCCATGCCGATGAAAAGGTTTGTTCTCCTTTCTGTTCACTCCTGGAACTAAACAACAAATTTTAAAATCACAATCAAATCTGAGTTAGGAAAACAATTTCCTTTAAAAAAAAAATTATGACTGAGAGCTATTTATTTATTTATTTATTTATTTATTCATACCATCACTTTTCTAAATTAAAAAAGGTATCAAACAGCTATTAACTGTGTTTCACTGTTTCTAAACTATCAAAAGAAGGTAAAGCATATGAATTGATAGAACTCACTTGCACAGGACATGATGAAACAAGCTCGGAGCAGTAGTGGGCGAGAGAGACTGGCGCAATCGGAAGCATTGAGACTGACGGAGATACCACCGTGGCCCATTTTCTTGCAAACAACGTCACGTCTCTGCGAACCTTCCCCACACGTAGTGGAACACTAATCACATTAATCAAGGCATTGTCAGTTACATTAACACTAAACAGTAAATGCTCTTACAGGAGCAATGTTTAGGCTGTTGAAAGTGCAGCCCAAAGATTACTTCCAAAAAAACTAATGTCAAAATCCAAGATTTCAAAGGAACTTTTGAAAATCTCAGAGAGGTGATCCTGAAATTTATGTGGGCATGGAATATACTGGCATCCTTCAGCATTCTCCCGTTGCAAGGTCAAGGATCAATGAGAAGGGTTCAGCATCAGGCTTCTGTCGCCTTACACAACTACCTGTCTGCCATGACAAGGACAAATGTCCTTCCTCTCCATAAACATTGCTCCAAGACATCTTCATCTATCCTCTTATGTGCATATTAAAATAACCCCTACCACCATGTGAAAGATAGAATGGGAAAATATATATATTTCCCATTATATATATTCTCCAAACTGATTAAGCCAACTACTTGGCCATTAGGCTGAAGCCTCTTCACCAGTACCTATCTCAACCTTCTTCCTTCATTATAGTTCATACACTCCTTTTCAGACATCCCTTCTGAAAGTTGAATTTTGGATTCTGGCAGGTCACATAGTGTCAAAGTATTAGTCTTTGCTTATGAAATATTTAACATCTCACATGCAAATCTTCTTGTCCAAGATAGTACACATACATTTTATCCCAACTATTCCCAATCTTTTCCTCGATCTTCTTCTGGGTAGGTACCCTGTTTGTCTTTATTTATTACAATGAGTGAATCCTAATTCTAAATCTGAAGTTCAATGTCAGCCTACAAACTCTACAGGGACCAGGTTGCAATGGACCTACCTGTGACCATTCAGAAGGTATCCACTGAGTCGGGCAGTCCACACTAGCACAGAGCTGACGACTGTCTGGCTTCTGAGTGCGGCAGAATTTCTCAGCCAGGTACCTGAAACTCCCATCAGCCATTCTCTGTCTGCAGGAGATCCGTCGAATCTGTACCCCACGGCCGCAGCTCTGGGAACACTTCCCCATTCAAAAACAAAATGTGTTAGGAACTTTGCAACAGAATAGACAATTTCCTGAGATTTTGAAGAATGCATTTTAACCCAGTATTGCCTGGCTAAGCATCATCACACTAAAAAAAAGGCATTCTGGGTGAGAATGAGCCAAAGGATAATGTTGTGCCAATGACTGATAAGGTACTTTCCTCTGGTAAATCACAGGCAGAAAAATCGAGTGGAGAAAATTGTATTAGAATATATTAGATTAGAATATAGAATGTGCAAAATGACAGAAAATGGGGTGGCTGGTTGAAGGGACCTCAAAACGTGTCTTTCATAAATCTGAGCCCACTAAGCTCAATTGTATTACTTTCTCAAATTTCCTTAATAATAATATTAACCATTGCTTTTATACTATCATCCAGCTTAATGCAGTTTCCCAATCTATGTAGCCACTTCATGCCTCATACATTTGGATTTTACTTTGATTAGATTAAAGACCCTGGTTTCAGATTGAATTTACATAAAGTATCAGTTCAACCATGAGGCGCCCTCGTCCCTAAATGCTCCTAAACAACTAAATTATTGAAGCCCCTGTCCCACTTTCACAACTTATTCACGACCTCTGCCGAGTTTGCCCTTGACTCATACTCGCAGCTTGGTCGCCACGAGGTCATAGGAGGCTTTCCTCATGCTCGTGAGTGGTCTCCATGTACTCGTGGCATCAAGTAGGTCGCGGCATTTTTTCTAGCCTGATAAAAAATGCCCACGAGTAAAAAAAAGGTTGGCATTAAAAAAATCGATACTTTTTACTCGTAGGTAGGTAGTAGGTAGGTCGTAATAGGTTGTGATGCTAGTCGTAGGTAGTCGGAGGTGGTCGGAGGTGGTCGAGGGTAATAGTTCCGGGGTGAAAAAATTCTGCTATCACTTATGACCTGATGACCCCAAAAGTCAACCGTTCATTTCCCTCCACAGATGCTGCCTGACCCACTGATTTCCTCCAGTAGTTTGTTTTTAACTCAAGATGTCCATCTTGTGTCTTCATCTCTTATCCATTCCAGGTGTTCTGCCTCAACACCATTGGAATTTTGAGCAAAGCACAAAGTACTTGGAGGAACTCAGCAAGGGCGGCATGGTGGCACAGCAGTAGAGTTGCTGCCTTACAGCCAGAGACCCGGGTTTGATCCCAACTAATGGGCCTGTCCCACTTTCACGACCTAATTCACGCCCTTTTTTACTCGTGGACATTTTTCATCAGGCTAGAAAAACGCCCCGACCTGCTTGATGCCACGAGTACCTACGACTGCAATCACGACCTACCTACGACCTCCTACGACTTTGTGATGACCATGCTTCGAGTATGTCAAGGGCAAACTCGGCAGAGGTCATGAATTAGGTCGTGAAAGTGGGACAGGGCCTTAAGGGTGCTATCTGTATGGAGTTTGTACGTTCTTTCCATGGCCGCATGGGCTTTCTCCGGGTGCTCTGGTTTCCACCCACACACTCCAAAAATATACAGGTTTGTAGGTTAATTTGTAAAAATTGTAAATTGTCCCTAATCTGTAGAATAGTGCTAGTGTGCAGTGATCACTGGTCGGCATGGACTCGGTGGGCTGAAGGGCCCGTTTCAAAGCTATATCTTTAAACTAAAACTAAACTATTACTGCTCATTTAGTTTGCCCAATCAATATGTAGATTGAGGTCCGGCAGAAATATTGCATTATCCTTGTAACATGAACTTCTAATTTATGCATTTATTCTTTGCCTGATGTTGCCGGTACCAGATTAAATCTGGTGCTGGATCTGATGCCTCAGTGATTTCAATGGAAGAACTTGAGCAAAGGTCTTGTAACGATAGGGGGGTGACGGTAAATTGTTTTGCTTTAATTTACTATTTTTAATTATTGTGTCCGACAGGACAATGGTTTTAATTTTTATTTTTAATCGTACAATTTTCAATAGCTGCATAAACACTATCAATATCAATGAGAACTATCACAGCTGAAAATCTCTGCAACCCAGTTGCTGCGGTTGGACCTTCTCATTACACTGCCCCTTCACCACTGTTTCAATCCCAAGGTAGAGTGCCTACAGGTTTGGCCTACACACACCTGGAAAAGGTAAGTATGAGCAGGGTGGAAGTCGGGGACATCGGTTTGCGGGAACTGCTCCAGTACATCGAGCAAAATGGCCGACTGGACTTTGAATAATGGCACCAAAAATGGCGGAGCCTGCTTGTGTAATAAATGCAAATAAACTTTGCTGCGCAGTTGCACATGTGAAAAATAAAGTACGATTGACTATTGACTATTAAGATGCTAAATCAATGAAGATTAATTCACTTTTCAAGTTGGTTTTCTACATAAAATGATCTTCTTCCAAAAGCAGCCCAGGCAAAATACTGCTGATCAGTTTAAAAATAAAATGGAGGTGCTGTTGTCTGTCTGGCTCCTCCATCTCTCTTATTTGGCATTAGTCAGACCGTGCTGGTCCAGACTGGATGGCAGTGATCCAACCCCTACTCCCCTAAACATACCTCCATGTCCCTTGTACATCCACTGGGCAAACCAGCAGAGTCCTCTGACATGTGTGAAGGCTTCCAACAATGATTGTGCATTATAGCTGCCTGTATAGACCATGAGGAACTGTTTCAGATTTCACCCTCAGGAATGCCAGGCATGGTAGATCGATCTCCAAGTGCTACTGCCAGAGCAGGTCTCATGCCATGTGTTCACTGCTGGCTGAAGGCAGATGCTATTTAAGTACTCTTTGTCCTCACTCAGTCATGAATCCATAGCCCACGAGTAATTGATTGTGATCCAGCCCTCACTCCCTGATTGGTCACATGCCACTCATCTTTTCTGGTTCTAAAACATTTCAAGGCACGCAATGGAAATGACTGCACTTTACCTGCACCGATCCATCCCATCTACCTATAATGCATATAGGAGCGATGTGCTTCTGTAACACACATGTATCTCCTGCTGTGTGACCTTTAGTCCCAATGCAGTACCAAAGGACATTTGAAAAAAAAGCACTTCAGGAAGGATGGGGAAGAGATTTACAGGAACGGTCCCAAGGATAAGGCCCTTTTAGTCATGCAGAGAGATAGGAGAGCTTTCGTCCAAGAGCATTGGCCATAAGGACAATCAGTCTGCAGCTGAGCTAGTTCAAATTATATGGGATTTTGATGATGAGACATTGTGTCTTCTGGCAAATGGGTCTGTAACTAGGGGTCACCAATTCAGTGTAGTTGGCATGAGAGAACATAACAAGGGGAATTTTCTGCATGCAGGCAATTGTTAAGACCTGAAACATACCTGAGAGGGCAGGACAATCAGCTTTAAAAAGCTTGCTGTGAATCAGTGGTAGAGAAGTGGGCAAAAGCAGGGATGTTGCTCTTGAGCTCATTCAAAGATTGGCGCAAGCAGAAGGGACAGAATGTTGCTTTTATTGGTGTAAGATCATCATTCAGACAGACGAGAGTGAATACCTGTTGCCACTCCTCCACATTCCAGTCCGGGGGGCAGTTGATGTGATTGCAAGCTTGCACGTTGTCCGGCTTTGACTGTGGGCAGTTCTTGTGCTCGATGGTCGCGGTCTCGTTAGTTTCATGAGATAAGAGGTGCGTACAGAAGACGTCTCTCGTCTGCAGTCCGACCCCACAGCTGGATGAACAGGCACTCCACCTTCCAAGTTCCCACCTGCAAAATTACAAAGGGAGAGATCATGCTCTGATTCTATGTAGCCGACAGTTTGGTGCTTTTGAAGTTAGTTTAGTTTAGTTTAGCATAGAGCTACAGTGTGGAAATAGACCCTTCGAATCTGTACCGACCAGTGATCCCCCCACATTAACACACACTAGGGACAATTTACACTTATATCACGCCAATTTACCTACAAATTCTATCTGTATCTATCCTATAAGATTAACAAAGGTCCAATACTCTAGCTACCTGCGATTTCTTCAATCCAAAAAGACCCAACACAGAGCACTTACTGACCAATACAGATCCATCCCTACCGATTCCCACATCAAAACACAGCACTTCCTATCAGACTCATAGTTTGACATGCGATGCTCCCTTTCCAATGTAGAGTAAACCCAATCCGTCAAGGAAGATTTCACATGCAGTGTATGATCTTAAGTCTGCTATGAACCACAAATGAAAGAAAGCTTGAATGCCTGACAGCGAGAGTCTGTTTGTCCCGACACCTGGTGGGGTTCATTCACTCAGCGTGCTTCATTTTTATTGTTTCTGCAATAAATAGGTAACTAATAAAATGTTCATAGCCCAAAACAAATGGTCTTAATGAGTAAGCAAGAGTTCACACTGAACAACCACCTTTTTCAATACATTAAAGGGACTGTCCCACTTGGGCGACATAATTGGCGAGTTTAGAAGAGTTTGAAAAAATGACATGTTGAAGACCTCCTTCGAATATGTAGAAGACCTCCTTCGACCTCCTTCGACTATGTTGACCAGCTTCGACTAGCTATGACTAACTTCGGGAAAATTGGGCATCGAATAGTGGAGAGGGAAGCCAACCTCCTTCGATCTCTTTCGACCTCCCTTCGACCATGATGAAACCTATCTACGACTACCTTCAACTACCCTCGATTACCTACGACTAACATGACGACCTACTACTACTAATCCCACGAGTAAAAAAGTATTGATTATTTCCATGGCGACCTTTTTTTACTCGCGGGCATTTTTTAACATATTGAAAAAAACGCCGCGACCTAGCTGAGGCCTCGAGTACGTGGAGACCATTCTCGAGCATGAAGGAGAGTTACGAAGACCTCCTACGGCCCCATGTCGACCATGCTGCGAGTATGAGTCAAGGGCAAACTCGCCAGAACTCGCGGATTAGGTCGCCCAAGTGGGACAGCCCCTTTAGGTTAATTGCACACTTTTTAGTTTTTACTTCTCTCAGATTTCCAATCTTCGTAACGTGATCTCTGACTACATCAGTTATTCATCGTTGATTTTGTGAGTTTGTTTTTTTTCCTTTTTCCCATCTTTTAGTTCCTCTGGGAGTGGAAGAAATGCCCAGCTTGATCCGGGCATGATGTACTTGCTCTGCACTTTGCAACAATTATTTTGCCTATGATCTTATTCTCTAACTGCTCCTATTCCCTCAGTGACCAGATAACCTTCTTTACTGTTTGGCCTCATGCTCACCCTAGTTTTACGCATCACAGATATTGCCCCTCCTTCAACATCCCAGCAGCTTCTTTTATCTCCTTCCCAGTTCTGTCTTTGCCCTGAAGGTTAAAGCCCCTTTCCCACTGCACGAGGTAATTCAAGAGTTCTTCCCAGTTTCCACTGATTCGAACTCGGAGAATTACGGTAACGGCCATTCGTGGGTGCTTGGGGCTCTCGTGGAAAATTTTCACAATGTTGAAAAATCTTCACGAGTTTACCGCGTTTCCCGGGTACCTGCCGTTAGTTAGCGTTACGAGTCGCTGAGAGACGTCCCGAGCTCAGACGTTCCTGGTAAGTACATTCTGTGTACTTACCAAGAGTCTGATTTTCTTTTAAACTAGGGAGAACTCTTGAATTACCTCGCATAGTGGGACAGTACCTTAACTCACTTTCAATTGCCACAGATGGAGCCTGACCCATTGAACACTTCCAGCTCTTTTTAAGTCCGTTTTTCAGCATCTGCAGTTTTTTTGTTTAATTTTCACTGCCTATTTTGTTCTTTGAGGAGATAACCCTTGAAAATTCACGAATGGGGTTTAGAAATGGATCTTTTGATGGCCTAAGTTCCTACAGCTGTGTAAACATGTCAAGACTATTTCCTGTTTAAAGATAACCTTTCACAGTCAATGTCATATTTTGGAGTTTTAAACCTTAATGAGACTATGATTTGATTTGTATTAATGATTGGCCATTAATGGGCCAGAATGTGACAATTGACAGATGAAGGAATGGAATTAATCTCTATTTGTCATTGAGTAGAGTTTCTCCTCAGCCTTGGGGTGACGGGTAATCAAAATTAGAGTTTTATGTTTCAGTATGAGGTTACAGTTAAACATAGATCAACATTTAACTCAATTTGACAGATTAGGTCAGATGAGAGAATGATAATAGAATTCAGCTTTTAAATGGTGAGGGATTGAAAGGTGTTGGTAGTCAGAGGTGTCGGCATGTCCCCTTGTACATAACTCATTGAAAGTTAACACAGAGGTACCGCAGTTAGGAAAGCAAATGGTCTGTTGGCTTTTATTGCAAGGAGGTTTGAGCACAAGAGTAGAGATGACTTACTGCAATCACGCAGGGCTTGTTGAGTCCACATCTAGAATTTTACATACAGGTCTGGAATCACTATCCAAGGAAAGGTGTGTATCATAGAATTACCAGACTGGTTCCTGGGATTGTGGCTTTAAACATAATAACATAAAACAGTACAGCACAAGAACAGGCCTTTCGGCCCACAATGTCTGTGCCAACCAAGGAGCCAAGGCCATCAATATTGAAGATCTCAATCTACTTCCACCAAACTTTGAGGAAGAGAAGACAAAGACTCACAACCCGACGAGAGAAAACAAATCGTCTCATCTCTGCCTTAAATGGATGACCCACCACAACAAAATATTGAACTCTATTTCCCGATTCTCCCACGTGGAAGCATTCTCTCCATATCCATCGTGTCAAAACCACAGAAAATCTCATATGTTTCAATCTGAGGGGGAGGAGATAGACTGTGGGAAAGAGACTTCAGGAGAGAGGGGGTCTGCAGTAAAGAGGGAAATTGAGTTAGACTGGGGAGGAATGTGAGACTGGGGCAGTGAGGGAGATTGGGGAGGGAGAGAAACCAAGGGAGGTAGAGGAGGGAGGGAAATCAATGGAGACTGCAGGATGGAGGGAGATCGAGGGAGACTGCAGGAAGGAGGGAGATCGAGGGAGACTGCAGGAAGGAGAACGGGAGGGAGATTGATGGGGACGGCAAGAGGGGGGCGGGTAATGGAGACTGCAGGAGGGAGGAAGGATGTAGGATGGAGGGAGTGAGGAAGAGTGCAGGAAGAAGGGAGATCAAAGGAGATTACAGGAAGGAGGGAAGGAGGGTGATCAAGTTACACTGCAGGGGGTGTGAGGGACAGTGCCGGAGGGAGAGAGCAAGAGATTTGGGAGAGGGAGACTGCAGGAGGGAGTATGTGAAGGGCTGCAGAGGGAGTGAGTCCAACTGAGGGGAGGGAGTGTGGGGGAGCACAGGAAGGAGGGTGGGAAAACATAAGTTGAAGTGAGGCTTTGGGACGTTACGTGTGAGGCCAAGAGAGGGAGACCGGGAGGGGGACTGCCAAAATTAGGAAGGGAATTTCTATGAGGAAGAAATTTAGAGAAAAAATGGGGCAAGAGAGTGACACAGTCCAGGGCGTTCATCATTTTTTCTCAGAAAGGTTATCGTGAATGTTACCTGCTCAAATAGCTTAAAGGGATCTGGAAATCTGAAATAAAAGCAGAAACATGTATCGTTACGTTTTTCGGAGTTCCTACCTGATCGAGGGGATTCCCTTTCCTCATGCCACAACATCCAGCCTTCTTCACAATTTAAAGTATGTTTGATATCTAACTTCCGAAATCTTTTGTAAGTCATTGGTCTGAAATCTTGACGTTTCACACAGATGCTGCATGATTGGCTGATTATTGCTTCATTCCTTGAGTTTGAAATTAATAGATGGTAACCTATCAGAACTTCAATTATTCTCAGACTTAAGAGCAGGATATGGCCTTCTCTGCATCCTTTCAATTCACACCTGATCTTTTACCTCAGCATCCAACTTGTAGACTCTTGTAAGAAGTTTGAAATCTCAATATTGTCTCCTCTTATTCCTCCAGACTTGAAAGAACACAGGCATTCAAGTGTTTCAAAAGGCTGTGTTTTGATTTCTACTTTGGATTTTTCCTCAAATTAATAGTTGGCATTTTTATATCTTTTTGTGTAAAAAGTAATCTAGGATACTATCAGTGACAATCTGCCATGTGTTAGCTTGCTTGTAGAACAAAACGACTCTTTCAGTTTCAGTCAGAGAAAATGGACAAAGAGACTTCGTGAACTAATGGTCCCGGCCAATGAAGCGTGTAAATTGCCCCATTGGTATTACCGCATTGAATTTTTTTTGATGTCTGTTTCTTTCTTCTTTATCGCATTTCAGCCAGAATCTTAAACCAAACCATGGGTCCTCTTTGGAATAATGAGGGCTTTGTTAGGATTAATGCCGTACCTCATTCCCCAGATATTTATGAATAATATTTTTTCACAGGATTTGGAAACATTAATCTTTTAGCTGCATGCTCTGACTACATGGATTGTATTTGATGATAGATTGACAGAAAGGCTAGACAAACAGAGACAGACTTTGCCAGCATTGAACCAAAGTCTTCCCACAATGTCAATTCAAGATAAATGTCACTTTGGTTCACTCATTTTCCTGTGTTGAGAGCTAGAAATACAGAAATGCAGAGGTTTGTTCCAGTTGAAAGATGTTGAGGATCACAACATCCATTTTCCCCAAGGGAAATTAAAAATTTCCACAATTCAGCATTGATATTAAGGTCAATTATTTGTTAAATTGCGGTTGCAAAATATAAACGTTCTCTGATCTACATTTCCTTCATAGCCACCATTTAAAAAAAATAATTTGCTACCAGGGACCTCGGGAGTTTCTACAACTTAGTCTTACTACCCTTTTTATGATTCTTACAATAGTGCCTAGAATACACAGCAGCAGAAAGTCTAATTTCTATTCATGATTTTGCATTTGTAATAATACAACAATAGCGCTTTATGCAACACCGTGGTGACAGCAAAGATGGAATATTGATTGGAAATCTGACACAGGTCTGATGGGCTGAACAGTCTCCATGTGAACCTGTAAAAGTCAGTGAAAGCTTAATAACCATTGCAGAGTTGTTAGTGAACTTTCCAAAGGTAAAAACTGCAGAAACCGGAAATGTGATATGAAAACAGAACATGGTGGAAAACCGAGTTTGTGGAGAAGGAAACAGAGTTAACATTTGAGGCCAGAACTTATGAGGAGAGTCAATTATTACATTTATCTCTACTCATATGTTACCAGGCACGCTGAATAGTTGCAGCATTTTCTGTTCTTATTTTAATCCTTCAAACTTTAATGGATCCGAAAAGGGAAATGAGGGTCAACAAGTTTTAAATTTCAATGTTCACATTACTTTTTCTTCAGCAGAAAGGCTCTTGTATGTTGGAGGGTGGAAAATGTTATCCCATTATTTCAAAAAGGAGGGACAGAGAAAACAGGGAATTACAGTCAAATTAGCCTACATTAGCTGTTAGCCAAATATAAGAAACTATTTTAAGAAAGTGATAAGAAGACATGTTTTTGAAATTATCAATGAGGTTAAGCAAAATGAATGGGAATTTAGGAAAGGGGAATTGCTTGACAGGACTATTGGTGATTTTTAAGGATGTAACCAACAAAAAAAGATAAGGTAGAAACAGTGGATGTGGTGTTTTGAATTTAAAGAAGGCTTTCAGTAAAGTTCCAAAATTAATGTAGGACATTAGGTA
This sequence comes from Leucoraja erinaceus, assembly GCF_028641065.1. Classification (NCBI taxonomy): domain Eukaryota; kingdom Metazoa; phylum Chordata; class Chondrichthyes; order Rajiformes; family Rajidae; genus Leucoraja; species Leucoraja erinaceus. Next base: position 29,847,829 of record NC_073379.1, on the reverse strand, counting down.
TGGAATTGAAAATTGATAACAAGCAGGAAAGAGAAACTAGTTTAGTTTAGAGTTACAGCATGGAAACAGGCCCTTTTGCTCACCGAGTCCGCACCGACCAGCGATCCCCGCATATTAACACTATCCTACACACACTAGGGACAGGTTACATTTATACCAAACCAATTGACCTACAAACCTGCACATCTTTGGAGTGTGGGACGAAACCAAAGGTTTCTGAGAAAACCCATATGGTCCCGGGGAGAACGTACAAACTCCATACAGACAATGCCTGTAGTTGAGATTGAACCCGGGTCTCTGGCGCTGCAAACGATGTAAGGCAGCAATTCTACTGCTGCGCAAACATGCCGCACAACTCGGCAGAGAAGGATCTTTAACTGAGTGACCTGGAGTGATCAATGAAGTATAACAGAGATCAGTGCTGGGATCCCAGTTACTCAATGTAAATATCAATGATCTCGATGAAGGAACTGTATGTAATGTTTCTAAATTTGCCAATGGCACAAAGCTGAGTGGGTCTATGAGCTGTGAGGAGGATGCATTGAAGCTTCAAATTAATTTGAACAAACAAGTGGGCAAATGCCTGGCTGATCCAGCTTAATGTGGATTAATGTGAAGTTATCCATTTCAGTTCAAAAACAGAAGAAAATAGTTTTATTTTAATGATGACAGATTGGGAAATGTTGATGTATAAACTGGCCTGCATATCTTTGTTGACCAGTCATGGAAACCTAAAAGGTAAGACAGCCAGCTAAGGAGGCAAATGGTATTTTGTTCGTTCAAGTTCAAGTTCAAGTGTTCAAGTGCATCATCATTGCATATAGCTTTTGAATATAGAAATAATCATATCTTACTACAATTACATAGGGCCATGATGACACCATGATGGTGCTGGACCATGATGATTTTGCAAGCTCTAAAAAATGATCTACTACCATCCAATACAATTGCTCCATGCTTTCAAATCTCTTTTCTACCTGTAAATATAAAACCACATTGTGTCTTCCCCTTTGGTCTATGTATTGTACTTGGGTTAGAATTGACTGTATCTGTGTATGGTACATCTGACATGTTTAGATAGCAAAGTACAATAGTAGTGATATTCCAAGAATCATTAGTGTCAGGAATGGTTCCAGAGGATTGGAAAATCGCAAATATAACGTTACTGTCTAAAAAGGGAGATTGGGTTGGAAGGGAGAAGGAATGGGTTAAGACATTTGGGATTGGGGTGAGGAGAAATTTCCTCACTCAGGAACGTTGAATCTGTAGAATTCACCACATAAGGTTGTGGAGGCCAATACAGAACACAGAACAGTACAGCACAGCAATAGGCCTTTCGGCCCACTCCATCTTTGCTGAACATAATGTCAAGACCAATGCTTATCTACTTGCAATAAATCCTTATCCCTCCATGCATGGCATATCCACATTCCTATTCAAAAATCTTTCTGTCCTGCTTTCTTTATAAACTCATGATAAATCCAACCCAAATGAGCACAAGCAAACCTTAAAAATGAATCATATTTGAAACAATAAATGTTGTCAGTTTCATACATCTATAATTGTGAGCATCACTGATGTGATCTTGAGGCAGGAATGTGTTAATTAACAATATCTCTGGTTTCAGATTGCTCTATTTGCAAAAAGCAAAACAAACCATCAAAAAAAGAATATAATTGAAAGAGTCTTGCCACTATAATCAGCTGGATAATGATTTTGGATGGAGAACTAAAGAACCAAGCACAAAACAAAGTTTTTACCAATACTGCTCCAAACTGTCATGGTTCCAACACAGGCAAGTGTTGCACAGAATAATAATGGGATGCAGAGACAGCTCTGTCCATGTGCTGTTGAATCACACTGGATAAGAGAATATGACTGCCAGAAGTAATGTAGCAGACACATTGTAAAATTTGACTCACTGGGAATGATCACAGGCTGGACAGCTGCACACATTCAATACAATTGAAAGAATGGTTCTAAAATCGGAGAAATTTTCTTCAAAATAACTTTTTTCAATGTTAATTTTACCCATCAATGCAGTTGTTCTGTCTTGTAGACAATAAAGTGACGTATTTTGAATCTAATACTAAATGAGCCTGAATGAATCATTAATTTTAAGAGTTATAAAGGAGAATGACAGACACAAAATGCAGGAATAACTCAGCGGGACAGGCAGCATCTCTGGAGAGAAGGAATGGGTGACATTTTGTGTCGAGGCCCTTCTTCAGACTGATGTCAGTGGAGTTATAAAGGAGAATAATGCATTCCCAAGAGTCACTATGTAGTGATTTCATGGAGGGTTTCAAGAGCAACCATGACAAGGACAAACACAATTACACTCCATGACTAAAGGTACAGATTCACCTCACTTACCCTCTCTTCCACATACATATCCACACTTCAGCTGTGAGCCTGGATGAGTGCCCTGAAGCGCAACCTGAACTGAAGCCCAGATCTGTACACTTTCTACTTTCATTAGTTGTGTTTACAAAGCAGAAACCTTAGCTTATATCTCAGGTACGTTCATAAGTCATAGGAGGAGAAGTAGGACATTCGGCCCATCATGTCTTACTCTGCCAGTCAATCATGGCTGATCTTTCTTTCCCTCTCAATGCCATTCTCCATGCTCCCCGTAACGCTTGACACTGTTCACCAATCAAGTATCCATCAATCTCCACCGTACAAAATACCCAATCACTTGGTCTCCACAGTCGTCTGTGGCAATAAATTCCACAGATTCATCAGCCTCTGGCTAAAGAAATTCCTCCTCATCTTCTTTCTAAAGGTACGTCCTTTTATTCTGAAGGTACGCTCTCTGGTTTGACGTTCTCCCAAAGGTGGAAACATCCTCTCCACATCCACTATATCCAGGCCTTTCACTATTCAGTAAGTTTCAATGAGGTGTCCCCTCATCCTTCTAAACTCCAGCGAGTACAGGCCCAGTGCCGTCAAACGCACATCATACGTTAGGCCAATCATCCCCAGGATCATTCTCATAAACCTCCTCTGGACCCTCTCCAACACCAGTGCATCCTTCCTCAGATATGGGGCCCAAAGCTGCTCACAGTACTTCAAATGCGATCTGACCTTAACCTCATAAAGCCTCAGTAATACATCTCTTTTTTATATTCTATGTGTGGTCCAACATCATGCAACAAAGTTACAATGAATTCAAGGCTGACATTAGCTGGACAGAATAACTACCCAGAACAGGAACCATTTGCATTTGCGATAATTGTGAATAAAATACATACACTATAATGATGGTGGAGTTACCTGGAAGGGCAGGGACCCAGCCTGCAAACTTTAAGCAGCCGTGGGGGGCGAACCAAGATGCTGCACAAACTTTCATCTGCCCTCTCTCTCGTCTGTTTATTGAGGCAAATGACAATTGCCTCCTGAATACCTAGGTGTAAAAATAACATCAAACACCTTTTAGTAAAGACACTACCAAAAATTCAAAGTTTTAGTGACAATTGTAAATGACTGAGGTCAAGATGATGTTCAATGATCTTCCAACCAAAAGTTCCTTCACATGTCATAATCATCCTTTGAACAATATATTTTCAGCATGAGTCTCTGAATAAATCCCTTCTCTTGATGATCTTTATTGCTTTACGCAAGTTTGCTTAATTTGCATCCCTTGTTAAATAATGAAACCAAGCTAAGCACAGAGGCCAACTACACAACTATTATTTTGCCATTGACACCACCTACACGTGAATAAAATGGAATTCTTCAAATGTGAATCTGTGCAAAGGGACAACTATGTGATTGATTATGAATTTATTTTGCTATTCGGGTGCTGGATGCAATGATCATGCCATGAACCGGGCAGATTGAGCTAGGTTCTATTCATTAATTACTTCTTTTTCTTAAATAAGCTAATGAAATACCAAATATTTTGAAGAAAACTCACTTTTTGCAACTACATTTCTGAATTTGCAGGTGGTCTCTGTTAACCCTGGAGTTTTGCCCTGGATTTTTCGATTCAGAAGGAGAGGGGATTGCTGTAAAATGGATTTTCTGTAAAAGGATTTGCTGTAAAATGTTGTTACTCTGTTGCTCAAGAAGGGAGCGAAGCAGAAGAGTGGAAACTATGGTAAACCTGACCAGTGGTTGGTAAGATTTTAGAGTCCATTAGAGAGGATGAGGTTTCTGAGTACTTAGAAGCTTATGATAAAATAGGCCAAAATCAGCATGGTTTTGGGAAAGGGAGATCTTGCCTGACGAACCTGTTGGAGTTCTTCGAGGAGTAAGTAGCAGGACAGACAAAGGAGATTCAGTGGATGTTGTTTACCTCGATTTTCAGAAAGCCTTTGAAATCGGAGGTGCAAAGGGACCTGGGAGTGCTAGTGCAGGATTCCCAAAATGTTAATTTGCAAGTCGAATTGGTAGTAACGAAGGCAACTGCAATGAATTGGTAGTAACAAAGACAAATTTATTTTGAGGGGACTAGAATATAAAAACAGGGATGTAATGCTGAGGCTTTATAAGGCACTGATCAGACCACGTTTGGAGTATTGTGAGCAGTTTTGGCCCCCATATCTGAGGAAGGATGTACTAGTGTTGGAGAGGGTCAAGAGGAAGTTTATGAGAATGATTGGGTTAATATATGATCAGCATTTGATGGCATTAGGGCTGTATTCACTCGAGTTTAGAAGGATGAGGGGACACCTCATTGAAACTTAGTGAATAGTCAAAGGCCTGGATAGAGTGGATGTGGAGTGGATGTTTCCATTAGTGGGAGAGTCTAGGACCAGAGGCCATAGCTTCAGAATAAAAGGACGGAACATTAGGAAGGAGATGAGGAGGAATTTCTTTAGTCAGAGGGTGGGGAATCTGTGGAATTCATTGCCACAGAGGCTGTGGAGGCTGTCAATTGATATTTTTAAGGTGGAGATTGATAGATTCTTAATTAGTATGAGTGTCAGGGGTTATGGGGAGAAGAGAATTGGGTTGAGAGGGAAAGATAGAGCAACCATTATTAAATGGTGGAGTAGACCTGATGGGCCAAATGGCCTAATTCTGCTCCTATCACTTATGAACTGTAGAAAATAGGATTTAGTTTGAATAATGGGAACTAGCACCTTTCTCTTTAGGACAGGCTGTGTTTCCATTCTGGATTTACTTCATATTAGTTAGTTCCAGAAACAAAAGAGAATGAATAAAGCTGAAGATAGACACAAATACATGAGTACCTCAGCAGATCAGGCAGCATCTGACGAAGGATCTCGACCTGAAATGTCACCTTTTCTTTTTTCTCCAGAGGTGCTGCCTGATCCGCTGAGTTACTCCAGCACTTTGAGTCTATCTTCAGTGTAAACCAGCATCTGCAGTTCCTTCCTACACATGGATAAAGCTGAGATTGTTTCCCTTGGAGAATGGAATGCTGAGGGGGTCCTGATAGAGATATTCAAAATTATGAGGGGCATAGATAGGGAGATTTTGTGAGAAACAATTTTCCTGAACAAAGGCTTCTATGAGTAATTATTTACAGAAAGGGATGGAACTTAGAGGGAATTTGAAGAAAAATGTTCCACTCAGAGCTGGCTGAAGTCAGAAATGCCCTGCCTGAGGGGGTGATGGAAGCAGGGACTGTTCAAGAAGTAACTGGACAAGCACTTCAAACACAATGGCATAGAAGGCTAAGGGCTAAGTAGAAATAATAATTACTACTGTTAAATACTTGATGATCGGTCCAGACAGGATAGGTTAAAGCGCCTATTTCTCTGATGGATGTCAATATTTCCTTGACAACTTTAAAGAAAAACCGAGAGTTTAAACATGAATGCTGCAGAATTTAAGGAAATATTTACAAGCATTGGCCACTCGTCTTTGAGTCTGTTCCATTATTCACCGTTATGGTGGCAAATCACCGATCTCTGCACCCTATTTCTGCTGTACCCTTTGTGCATAGAAACCTATCGCCTCGTCTTTAAATATATTCAGCAGCTTGGCCTCCATGGCCTTCATTATGGTGAACACATGCTGGGAGTACATAACAAATAGGAGGAGTGTGTAATGCACAGGGGCTGTGTGCAACACAGAGGGGGATGTTTAATTGTCAGAATGTATAGAGCAGCAGGATAACAACCATCCACAGCACATATTTAAGCCCTTACTGATGATTTATGCTCATTGCTCCAAGTGAACGGACTTGAGCTGCAGTAAGGATAAAGACCGACGTAAAGTCAGAATAAAACTAACACTATCAATGATCAATAAAGGACATATATTTAGTTATAATACTTAGATAAATACATTTCAAAGATGGTTTTATTTTGATTGAGAAATAAGTTAAATTAATGTAGGCATGCACACATTATAAATTTAAAGAGTTGATTTGACTAACATACAAAGAACTACAAATCCTTTGTCCAATCATTCTGCTACAGTTACCCCTGGCCTTGGTGAAATCGCACCTTGCGTATTTTGTGCATGACAGACTCTATACCTGTGAAAGGACAACTTACCACGAGGGAGTCATACGTGTCATAGAGTGAAACAGGCCCTTCGGCCCAACTTGCCCACACCAGCCAACATTTTTTTTTTTTTTTTTTAATTTCAAAATAGACTTTATTCATTGATAAATATATACAATTCCTGAACCATTCAAACAAACAAAATTCATCCGACATTTTCGGAGACTATACAAGTTTTTTTTTTCAGTACAATTTTTTTACATTTTTCAAATTTCACCAAACAGTCCCCCACCCGTGCCACTCTGTGGCCCCCTGGCGTGGGATACCTTCAACATGTCCCAGCTTCACTGGTCCCCATCTGCCTATGTTTGGTCCACATCCCTCCAAACCTGTCCTATCCCTGTTCCTGTCCAACTGTTGAGCTAGTCCCTGTGCAACTACCTTTTTTTCTCTCTTCTTTATTATATAGTTTACAGGGTACTATGTTTACATATTCTGTTGTGCTGCTGCAAGTAGGAACTGCAAGTAAGAATTTCATTGTTCTATCTGGGACATATGCCAATAAAACACTCTTGACACTTGAACAACCTCGTCTGGCAGCTTGTTCCGTACACCCACCACCTGTGTAAAAAGGTAAGCCTTCAGATTTCTATTAAATATTTTCCCCTTCGCTTTAAGCCCATGTCCTCTGGTCCTCGATTCACCTACTTTGGGCAAGAGGCTCTGTTCAGTGAAGTACAGTGAAGGTTCACCAGAGTGATTCCGGTGAAGACAGAATTGTTGTATAAAGATTCACTGGATCAACTAGGCTTACATTCACTGCCGTTAAAACTGGGAGGGGATTGCACTGAAACGTACAAAATTCAGAGAGAGTATGACTCTATTGGAAGGATGTTTCCCCATGGCAGGGAGAGCCTACAATCAGTCTCTGTCTATGGGATTAGATATTTAGGGCTGCAATGAGAAATTCTTCACTCAGTGGTGGTGAACCTGTGTAATCTTTCGGCTACAAAAGTGTGGTAGAAGCTGAGTTGCTGAATATATTTAAGGAGATCTCCATACACAAAAGACATGTTGTGTATAAGGAGGAAGAAAATTCTATTGAGATGGATGATCAGCCACCATCATGTTGAAAGTGGAGCAGGCTCTAAGACATGAATAGCTACTCCTGCTCATGATTTCTGTGTTGTGATGAGGACCAATACAAAATATTTGCTTATTTTACTTCGGAGTCACGTGAGTGATTCCGTGAAGAAGCCCGTCCCAGGACGCGTAGCGGCATTACGTTTTCGGCATGCAAAGCGGCAGCCGGGAGTCAGGGCTCCCGAAGAAAACGAGAGAGAATCTAAGTTTAGGTAAGTACTTACCTTTTCCTTTTACAGCCCCTTTGCGTCTGCTTGGTTTTTCCCGCAGGGACGTGCAAGCGGCCCCCTTGGACTCTGGCAGGAGTTTCCCGTTCGAGGGAGGGGAGGAAAGATGCTACCAGGGAGACAGAGCGCCGGCGGACCATGAATGGGACCTGTGCCGGTGCCGAGAAAATCTCCCCAGGGGCTACAGTTGACAGCTGGAAGACGGCGCTAGCGCTCTGTTGGGGGTTCCCCTTAGTCCTCGCTCGCTCTCCACGCACTGTCCAGGTGAGGCAGGCAGGCAGGCGGGCGGGAGGAGGCTTCCGACATTTGCGGAGCCGTTAGGGGAACCCACTGTGCAGAGCTGGCGTGGAGTACGCTGCAGCCCGAGTGCAGGTGAGCAGCAGCCCGAGTACAGGGAGAGCGAGGTCCGCTAATCAGCGGCCCGCTCCCGACTCTGCACCAAGCCCGCCAGCATCAGCTGGGGGCTGAGGGGGGAAATATGCTGCACCTGCCCGCTCAAGAGAGAGTCAGGGCAGCAACAGGCGGTAGGACCGCTTAGCGGGCGGTCCGCAAACCCGACATCGGGACCGAGCCAGCCCGCTAGCCCTGACCACGTCAACGGCAAAAGGGAGCGGGCTGGATGTGTGGAAAACCCGGCAGTGGAACGACATTGGACTGGGAAGTCTCTCCACCCAGGAGGGGGAGAGACAGCTGCCTGAGCTGCAGGAACGACTCTTGGGCATTGGAAAGGTGAGTTTGCAGTTGTGTTTTATTACAGAGTTCAGGAACACAACGCAGAACTCGCAAAGAGGAACTGCCCCGCTCCAACTCTACCAGCGGGGCAGCAACCAGCGGCGGCGTCGCTCGTAGAGCGGTTTTCGCTATCCCTGAGACCGAGCCAAGCCAGTCTCGCCAGAGCCTGTCTCGCCAGAGCCTACACGGCGGACTGGGAAAGGGGCTAGGAAGCCAAACGGCCGGTCGTCTCCGATTCGTCGGAGGGAGGGGAAATGTCCACCCCAAAGCGGGGGAGAGACAGCCGCCTAAGCTGCATCCAGCAGCTATTGGAGGGGATGGTCTACCAAGAGCAGCAGCGCTCTCGGACAGACAGGACAGGCGCCCCCTCCATGGTGCTGAGTCCGGCACCTCCCTTTGCGACCTCGGACCAGGAATGGGAGGTTAGCATCGGTGACCAGGGGCAGGCTGGTCTGAGTATGGGGCAGGCGGAAGGAGCCGAAAGAGAGCAGGGTGTGCAGGAAGAGCTGCTGGGGGTCGTAAGCCGATTCGTCGCTACCCCACGGGTTGGAGCAACACTGGAGCCAAGGATGGCTGCCAGCATAAACCATCTCTCCAACAACCCACTGCAGGAGAAGGTGCTCGCCCAAGTGCTTGAGGAGCACACAGCCCCGGATAATTGTGAGGCTCTCAAGGTCAAGAGCCTCAATCCTCAAATATGGGGCAACGTGGGGCGACCGATTCGGACACAGGAGGTCAAACTCCAGCGCATTCTTCGCCTCCTCACGGCGGCTATAACAGCCTATGCGCGGGGTGTCGAGACCGTAGATGACATCTCACCAACAGGATGTCCTGGCACTCATGTGCACGACACAATATGAGCTGAATAACCTGAGAAGAGACAACATCAGGCCGGCCCTCAATCCTAAATTTGCAGGATTATGCAAAACTCCATCAGTAGAGACCGACTCATTTTTTATTTGGGAAGGACTTGAACAAACAGCTCAAAGAGATGGAGGAGGCGTCTAAGACCTTTAGCCTCATGAGGGCACCACCGGCAGCGAACATACCAAAGCTCTTCATTCCACCCAGGCGGCAGCACACCACTGTATCTACCAGTCGGCGTCCCGAATATGCGACTGGTCAAAGCTTGGGGCCGCACTATCCCCAGAAACCTTTTTAGGTCAGGGCCTGCAGCGGACCCCCTGGAAAATGCGCCTCCCCCCAACATCGCCAGCACATCGACAGGGAAGAACACTCAAAAAGAAAAAACACAACCCCGCCAATAACCATGGAGGTAGGTGGGTCTGGTTCCTACCAGCAAATAGAGCGCTTTCTTGGACTATCTTGGCTTTCATATTAATTCAGTCCACGTAACTTTAATGTTGCCAAGAGACAACATAGTTGAATTGGCACAAACAAAGAACAAATTAATGGTCAAACTACCAACTACTCGACAAATAACAGAGTAATTGGGGGAAAATGGTACCATTTTCTGTCTACATGATTCAGATGTTAGTATCAAAATCAACATATAGGTTGTCATTGAGCATCTCATGAAGTTACCCACTGAAATAATATCAGAAAGACAGTGGTGGGGTTACCACTTATACTGGGGCTCGGGTGAAAATTATGAGTTTAAGCACTTGCATGTATGGGTATAAATAAGACTACACTATGGAGGTGGCCTATATTAACCATATGGCAGCATAAAGTCGGTATCATATGACAAGTTGGTCAAAACAATTTGGCAATGGTATATCCATAGAGGTATTGGACTATCAACAACTTACCTGCCTGGTAAGCAAAATAAGGTGACAGACACCAGGTCACATAAAAGTAAGGACAACATCAATTAGATGTTTTCATATAAAGTTTAACAAAACTATCAAGCTATATGATGCAACAGATATTAATGCATTTTCATTGTCGCTGTACTGTACACTGACAATGATAATTAAAATGGAATGTGAAACTGATATCGATTATTTGCATTAACGCTATATCACCAGGTGTTTGGGGATGTCCTATGTATGTCGCGGGGGGAAACCAGACCCTGGGCCAGTGGAATCCTCATTAAAACATTTCTCTGGGACAGATAGTTCCAGCAGAAAGATCGTCAGCTATATATATTAACTTTTCTGGCCTATAGGTCATGTTGTCATTCAAGAATGTATTTATAATATTGATAGACAAATGCGTTCACGCAGCATTGGTGAAATTAATTTTATGTATTTTTTCCGTTCTGCCTCACCAATCGAGAACAACGCACAGTACAAAAGGATTCTGCTTCAGGTATTTGATAGTACCTGACGGACTTACGCAGACCTTGTTTCACTTCACGCCATGATATGGTTGTTGGAACTTGGATGGTGTTTTCCAGTACCCAGAATTATTAATATCGGAGCCGGGCACAAATCTACTGTGCCATGAGAAATAAGCTCCTGAGCTGCAGATTCTGCGCAAACCTCTGGGACTGGGATTGTTATACTGAATAATCGACACCATGTCAGCATCCTTTTGAACATCCACTGGACTACAACACTTGTCCAGCATCAAGAGAAGTACTGCAAGGATAAAGGGGAAAACCTACTCATCCGAATCAGGTACTACGAACTGGAATTCCTGGAGAACCTTCATCATGATGAAGGATTCGGCTACAGTGCCATCAACACAGCTAGAATTGCCCTGCCTGTTCTTTTTCAAAACAGCTACAGGACAACAGGCCATGGGGTCACTGGCTGGTGGTAATGAAGGGTATTAAAACTCTAAACCCCTAGACAATGTACACCTATATATGGGATGTCACAGTGGTTAACCACACTTCAGGGGATCCCACCAGCCAGAGTCCAAAACCTGAACCTTCTATGCACTAAAACATATGTTAAAGGCACATGGAGCAGCACAGAGGGTCCAGTCACTACTCCTATTTCAACTGGACACCATGCTCACAGCTTCAGAACAGATCTCTATCATTTGTCCAGGGAATGGTCAAACCAGACCAGGAATACTTTATCCAGTCATAAAATCCGGGCTTACCCGCCAGAGAACACGGTAATGTACCAAGACCCTTTTTTACCTTACATAGACACAACCTAATTATGCGAGGGAGATGAAAAGCCTTGTGGGTTGGTTACAAAAAACCTTGTGGTCGGGTAACAAGCCTTTTTTGAAATGGCTCAAGCAGGTTAAAGCTCTTGGGATAAAACTAACATGTCAAAGTTGTCATCCCACAGGAGAAGCTTCCACGTCAACGGCAAAGGAATGGACGTACCTATAAACCACATCCTGGCTCCAGCAGAATAGTGGGGGTAAAACGTTCAGAGAGAAATAATTTATTATAAACTGTTGACAAAACCTGTTTTTCATTTGCAGGAAAGATTCCAATCTGCAAATATTCAGATTAGCCAAAGGGAGCATTAAATTTCTTCAGTGTCTATTGTAAAATACCATTGGGTTTTCTATAACAGAATCATTGGTTGGTTACGATACACACTTCCTCCCTCAAAGACTTCGGCAGTGAGTGTAGTAAAACTGTTACACGGTTTGAAATCACAGAGCTTTGAAATCTTCACGGAATCACTCACGTGACTCCGAAGTAAAATAGTAAGATTAAACGAGAACTTACCAGTTTGAAGTTTGATCTGTATTTTATGAGGAGTTACGATGAGGGATTACGTGCCCTCCGCTCCCACCCTCATTACATGGATCAAACTGATAATGGATGTCTCTTTGTTCTTTACTATGTTACTTCAAATACTTGTGTCTTTCTGTGATTCCACACCGCTGCTTTGAAGTATGCCGCTACGCGTCCTGGGACGGGCTTCTTCACGTAATCCCTCATCGTAACTCCTCATAAAATACAGATCAAACTTCAAACTGGTAAGTTCTCGTTTAATCTTACTAATTTCTGTGCCAATTTCCTATTCCCCATTATAATTTCTCCAGTCTCAGTCTGTGGGGGACTCGCTTAACTTTAGCTAACCTTTGCCTTGTCACATATCGAGGGAATATCCAATAACCCTGCTGTTAAGCTTTTCTCCATTTTCCTACTCTTTCCCTTTCTTCACTAATATTTTTGTGCTCCTTTGCTAGGTTGTGAAATCCTCAGGCGTTCTGCTCTTGTTGGCAACATTATAAGCCTTTGCCTCTCATCCATTGCTATCTTTAACTTTCCTTGGCATCCTTTCCCTGCAATGGAACAAAAGCCAGGAGAACATTCAACCATTGGAATGTAGTGGAATGAAAGGTTATGGGGAACAGGCTGGAAAACCAAGGATTGGGACCTCACTGGAAACGCTAATGCTTATTATTCCTCTCAATTTTTACCTTGTAATGAGCAGACGATTAACAGTCAGTCACAATAATGGGACTGGAATTATAAATGGTTTCAAGCAAGGGTTCCCAACCTGGGGTAAATTTCGCCTACCCAGGGGGTAAATGTCTTGATTCTGGATTTGTACATATTTGTTCTCATTGACTGACTGTGTTTGGTTCTGGTATACCGGTATCTGTTCATCATTAGTTGTTCATAAATAAGTGAAATAACATTATTATGTGCTATTAAAGTTGCCTGGGGTAAACGGGACGAAAAACGTTGGGAACACCTGGTTTTAAGGGAGCACAGCAAATAGGGCTCTGATGTTCGAAAGGGAACAAGAGATTTGGGGCTCCATATGAATGGGTGCACGGGAACATTGTCCTTCTGTATTAAAGGAAACCCAAGAACAGGGACTAAGTGTGTTAAACGCAAAACAGGAACTGGGGTCCTGGTGTGTTAATATGGAGTACAGGAAACTGGGACTCAGTGTGTTAAATTGAACACAGGAACCAGGGCCCCAGTGTTTTAAAAGGAGCATAGGAATCAGGGTCCTGGTGTGTTAAAAGTAGCATGGGAACTCGGATCTCGTGTGTCAAATGGAGTACAGGAACTATGGTCCCGTGTATCAAATGGAGTACAGAAACCGAGGACCTGATGTGTTAAATTGAGCACCCGGGGACCCAGTGTGTTAAAAGGAGCACAGAAAACAATGTTAAATGGAGCATAAGCACCGCATCCCAATGCATTATACTGAAAGCAGGAATCAAGGACCTGGTGTGTTAAAAGGAGCACAGGAACCAGGCCACCAGTGCATTAAAGGGAGGTCAGGAGCCAGGGTGTTAAAGGAATTGTGGTAACCAACACACGTGCTGTGTGTTGAAAGGACTCAATGAACCAGGCCTGTTACAGGTAGTGCAGGAACCGGAGCCCTGGAGGAACTGGGACTGCGGTGTGTTAAAGGGATTGCAGGAAGTCAACAGTTGATTTCTAAAACTTTCTGCAGATCAAAGGAGTAGCCATGGACTCCAGCTGTGGTTGGCTACATGGAATGCTTCTTAGTCCAAGCTGATTCCCCTCCCCTCCCTATTCTGTGCAGCCCCAATTCTTTCTCTGCTCCATCAATGACTGCATCAGTGTTACCTGCAGTACTGATGCAGCTTCCATCCTGCCCTCAAATTCCCCTGGACTGTCTCCAACATTTCTTGTCCTGTTCTGGATCTCTTGGTCTCCATTTCAGGAGACAAACTCGCAAATTATACCTTCTATAAATCCACTGACTCCCAAAGATATCTGAACTGTGTATCTCCGCCCACCCTACCTCCTACAAAAATGCCATCCTTGTTTCACAAATTCTCCATGTCTGCTAGATCTGTTCTTATAGATAAGACTTCTACTCTAAGGCTTCTGAGATGTTCTCCCTCTTCCTAACATCTGTCTTCCTCTCAGACGTGGTTGATGGAGAGTCCACGTGCAATGCCTCCATTATTCACGACCCCACCAGGGTTTTGTGTGAACAGTCATATTCATTATTGCACACGAGGGTCAAACCTACAGCTGCCAGTGTCAGCACCACAATTCATTATGAATAGAGCCCCACTGTAGCCTGTTTCCACTCTTCCAGTGGCTGATGAGTCCAGGACTATGGGCACCAGCACCTCGTGAATCTCCACACTATTCTGAAATCAATACTATTTAAAGTTCAGGGATTTTATTTGGTTTCATCTTTTTTAGCTTGCCCAAGTTCCAATCTCATTTATCTCAGATTTGTGAGTGTTGTTAGAGGCAGGGCATGACTTCAATTAATAATGCAGAATATTCAGTACCTTATGCTCATTGGCAGCTTAGAACAGTTTAAAAATGAATACTGATGTTCTTATGGTCTTTTTGCATTTGTGGTACTGAACTGCGGGATTTTGCCTTTCAAAGGTCCTAAACTGCCTTCCACCGCATAAATTTGCAAATCTACAATGTTTGGGCTTCTGAAATAAAAACAGATAATGCTGGAGAAATTCAGTAGGTCACCTGATCTGCTGAGAGGGGTAAGCGTGGTTTAAATTTCACTCTGATATGGCTATTTGGCAATTATAGCCTTGTCCACTCTTCTACTGGAGCAATAGGCCAGCCTCAACTGGTTTCATAACAAGAGGATTTCAGTATAGGTGTAAAGAGGTTCTTCTGCAGTTGTATAGGGCTCTGGTGAGACTACATCTGGAGTATTGTGTACAGTTTTGGTCTCCTAATTTGAGGAAGGACAGCCTTGTGATTGAGGCAGTGCAGCGTAGGTTCACGAGATTGATCCCTGGGATGGCGGGACTGTCATATGAGAAAAGATTGAAAAGACTAAGCTTGTATTCACTGGAATTTAGAAGGATGAGGGGATATCTTATAGAAACATATAAAATTATAAAAGGACTGGACAAGCTAGATGCAGGAAAAATGTTCCCAATGTTGGGCGAGTCCAGAACCAGGGACCACAGTCTTAGAATAAAGGGGAGGTCATTTAAGACTGAGGTGAGAAAAAACTTTTTCACCAAGAGAGTTGTGAATTTATGGAATTCCCTGCCACAGAGGGCAGTGGAGGCCAAGTCACTCAATGTTTTTAAGAGAGAGTTACATAGAGCTCTAGGGACTAATGGAGTCAAGGGATATGGGGAGAAGGTAGGCACGGGTTATTGTTAGGGGACGATCAGCCATGATCACAATGAATGGTGGTGCTGGCTCGAAGGGCCGAATGGCCTCCTCTTGCACCTATTTTCTATGTTTCTGTTTCTCTGCTTACTTTTGCCTTTGCCTGCATGTCATTTCTAGATCATCCAGATTTCCAGTAGAGTCATAGAGTGATACAGTGGGGAAACAGGCCCTTCGGCCCACCAGCCAACATGTCCCAGCTACACTTGTCCTACCTGCCTGCACTTGGTCCATATCCCACCAAACCTGTTTTATCCAAGTACCTGTCTAACTCTTTCTTAAACAATGGGATAGTCCCAGCCTCAACTACCTCCTCTGGAAGCTTGTTCCATACACCGACCTCCCTTTATGTAAAAAAGTTACTCCTTAGATTCCTATTAAATCTTTTCCCCTTCACCCTGAGCCTATGTCCTCTGGTCCTCGATTCCCCCACTCTGGGCAAGAGACTCTGTGCATCTACCCGATCGCAGTTCTTTGGGCCTTGGTACTGCTGAGCTTCCTCAGTTGACATCAGGCTGATTGCTGTCAAGCAATCATATGGTCACATGGTCTAGCGTAAATAGCCCTTGTCTGAGTTTGGAATTTTGCCCAGGGTAATCTCCATGCAATTTATGGGCCTGTCCCACTTACGTGTCCTTGGCATGCAAATAACGCGACCTCGTTGGCGCGTTGAGGTGCACGTGCGTCGTATGGCCGCGCGGGGCCGGTCCCACTGAGAAGCGCGGAGGGGTGTGTAGTTGTGCGCGACATCGCACGGGGCTCCGAAATATTTGTAGCGAACAAAATCTTCGCGCGCCAAAGGCCTGTTGAATAACTGACGGCCAAAGTGGGACAGGCCCAAGACCCTGGCGTGATGCAACATCTCACCTCCAACAGCAGCAGAAGCAGGCAAACGATCGCCGAACTCGACCTGGGGCGCACGGCCATTGCGATTCGGATCCAAGAGTCAAGAGTCAAGAGTATATTTAATTGTCATTTGGACCCCTGGAGGTCCAAATGAAATGCCGTTTCTGCAGCCATACATTACACACAAATAGACCCCAGACACAACATAATTACATTTTACATAAACATCCATCACATAGCTGTGATGGAAGGCCAAATAAACTTATCTCTCCACTGCACTCTCTCCCCCCCGATGTCAGAGTCAAAGTCAAAGCCCCCGGCTGGCGATGGCGATTGTCCCGCGGCCATTAAAGCCACGCCGGGTGGTCCGAGGTCGCACACCGGGTCTTGATGTTGTAGCCCCCGGTGTGCGCTCGCAAAGTCCCGCATTCCAAGCCGCGCGGGGCAGTGATGTAGGCCCCGCTCCAGGAGCTCTTCGACCCGCAACTCGGGCGGGAGAAGTCGCCGTTGCAGGAGCCCCGAAAAGCGGTCTCCCCCCAGGGAGCCGCGGCTCCCGGTGCCGCCGTCCACAGACCCGCAGCAGCCTCCGACTCAGCAGCAGCAGCAGCAGCGGCAGCGGCAACGCTCCTCCACCGCTCCACCCGCTCCGGTCTCGGCCAGCTCCGCGACGGTGAGGTGAGTCGGCACCTGAGTCCCCGGCTTCTTCCTGTTGGAGGCCGCTCCTCGTTGCGGCCCCAACGACAGCTGAGACCCGACGAGAAAAGGTCGGGTCTCCAGTGCAGGGAGAGATTCAAATGTTTCCCCCCCCCCTCCCACCCCACCCCCACCCCCCCCACACACACACCCCAACATAAAATAACAAAAACTACATAAAAACACAGACAAAAAATAATAAAAACGCGGACAGGCTGCAGAGGCCGCTGCTGACCAGAGTCGCGCCGCCTACCGGAGATGGTAGGCGCCGCCTACCGGGATCCGCCCCCACTTCTACTCCCAGAGCGGGGCCAATAAAATTGAAGATAGACACAAAATGCTGGAGTAACTCAGCGGGACCAGCAGCATCTCTGGAGAGAAGCACTGGGTGACATTTCGGGTCAAGATCCTTCTTTCAGACTGAAGCAGAGTCTTGACACGAAACGTCACGCATTCCTTCTCTCCAGAGATGCTGCCGGTCCCACTAAGTTACTCCAGCTTTTTTGTGTCAATCTTCAAATGACGTCACGCGCTCCAGACGGCTGCGCGTACGCATGAAATCGCGTGCGACCTTTGCGGGACTGTCGCGCCTCAACGCGACCACAAGGTCGCGTAATTAGCGTACCAAGGACACGTAAGTGGGACAGGGGCTTTAACTCCTCCCACCTTTCCCAGCTGCCCTTGATATTTCCAACAACCATCATCATACTTTCCTGTTTTCCCCCAGTATTGAACATTCATTAAAGCTCAATCTTTTCCCGATGTTTAATGTTTTCTTTACATTGTAGGTAATTACAGTCACAACACCTGAGTACTGTCACATTATTTCTCACACTACCAACAAATATCTCTTAGTGTTGTCTTATTCCAAGAGTCTTGCACACCTCATGCTATCGCCATCTAAGCAAAATGTTTTCCGATTTGTTTTTACCTAGATCAGAATCTCCTGGCTGGACTATGGGAGCAAGAAAGAACCAGGAAGATATACGTTGTATTTTTGTGGCGGGTAGTCTTCCACATATGTGGTCAGACATCAACGCCTGCAGTCCTGTCTGACCTTGGCTGTGGAAGCACAGAGCTTGGGTTTTGGGCCCTCGGGCCCTCGGGTTTTACAACAGGAAAGTAACAACTCAAAGGGAACACAGCAGCACAGTGGCGCAGGTGATGGAGATGCTGCCTTACAGCGCCAGTGACCCGGGTTTGATCCTGACGGGTGCCGGCTGAGTGGAATTTGTATCTTCTCCCTGTGACCACATGGGTTTTCTCCAGGTGCTCCGGTTTCCTCCCACACTCCAAAGACGTGCAGATTTTTAGGTTAATTGGCTTAGATAAAAATGTAAATTGTCCTAGTGTGCAGGATAGTGCTAGTGTACAGGGTGATCGCTGGTCCGCGTGAACTCGGTGGGCCGAAGGCCCTGTTTCCATGCTGTATCTTTAAAGTCCAAAGTAAAGAAGGAACAACTGCAGCTGAAGACTCGAGGGCCTCGAAGACTCGAGAAAAAAACAACAATTCTTTGCATTACTTATATCACTTAGAACTGCACCTTTACAAGGATGATGACATCAGTTCTGAGAAAGGCCAGTGGTATTTAATTTCGTAACTTTCTAGTGTAAACATTGCACCCGTGGGGAGGCTAAAGATCCCGGGCACACTCCCTATGTAAAGAGGGACTACAAACATCGGTGGTTTTCTGGACAAAAACTCTAATTGTCTTGGCGATGTGATGTAATTGAAGCGATCCTAAACCCCAAGTGGAGGCCAAGTGCATAACCCATGCCTCCTGATTTGTACGTTCTGGAGGTCACAGCTTGCTAACTTGGTTTCAGTGTCTGGCTCTGGAGACATTGCAAGTACAAACTTGTACAACAATGTACTTGTGTTAACACCACAGACCTGAGAAGATTTACTGGACTACTAATGAGTGAGTTGCGGCATGAGGAGAGTTCAGCTGCTGGAATTTAGAAGAGTGAGAAGGGATCTAATCGAAACATACAAGATCCTGAGGGATCATGATAAGGAGAGAATGCTTCCTCTTGTGAGAGAATCTAGAACTAAGGGCCACTGTTTAAAATTTAAAAAAATAAAAGCTTGCCCATTTAAGACAGAAATTACGCATTTATCTCCCAGAGAGCTGTGAATGGTTGGAATTCTCCTGTTCAGAGGGCTGTTGAATTATTTTAAGGATGAGAGTATGGAATCATGGAGTTGTACAGCACAGAAGGGCCCTCCACCCAACCACATCCATGACAAATTGTCCATTTATACTATTCCCCTTTACTCACATCAGGTCTGTGCCCTCTGTACATTACCCATTGAAGTGCCTGTCAAAATGCTTCCCATATGTTGTGCTTGCATTTGATTACACTACCTCCGCAAGTTCAAGATATCAACTGTGCAAAAATATTCCCCTCAAATCCCTTCTCTCATCTTAACTTTGTACCTTTGTGTTTTTGATATTGCATCACTGGAAAAGATTCTAATTATCTGCTAATCTCATGATTTTACATCCCTCCACAAGATTACCGCTCGGCCTCCTTTACTCCAGGGAAATCAAGCCCAACCGTTTAAAGGTACCTCCAGAACTAGGCAATCTAGGCAGCATCCTGGTTAATCTCTCTGCACTCTCTCCAGCATTGTCACATCCTTTGCATTGTGTGGTGATGGATTCTTGATGAGGAAAGTGGAGTGGAAGGTTACTGCCGGTAGATGTGCATGTAGTGTTAGTCAGAACAGGCTAAAGGAGTGGAGTGCCAATCCCTGCTTCTAATTCATAAGCTTGTTCTTTAGATTCTCAACAAACTAGTCAGAAAACAAAATGCAAGGAATGCACTGATGAAGAATTTGATGATGAGCATAATGAGCAAACAAACTGCAACAGGGCCAGGTACCATGTAAGAATTGTTTCTTGATTACAAAAGAACTGTAAATTAACTACTGCTATTAAATTCTGCATTAGAATTTTTTAGAATAATTTAAAAATTATCTGGAAAATATATTTTCTGTTGATTTCAGGTGAAGCTATAGGAATGATAGAACATAACAAATAATCTCCTCAGTAACTGTGGTACTCTGTTACCTAAAGCTGGTACACATACCTCACTGCCAAAGTTTCAAAGTTCACTCTGTGGAACTGCAATATCGTTCTTAAAGAAGTACAACTAGCTCTTATTTCATATCTAAGATTCACTTCCAAGTGCATCTAAAGAGCAATTCATGCATTCAATTGGGGCAAATTAAAACCGTAGGTAGGAGACCTAACTGGCTATGATGGTTGAGGAATCATCAGCTGCCAATGTTCAGCAGCACATTTTTGTTGGAGGATGGATAGTCAACCTTGTTTAGTATAAGTGGGTCGAGCAGGTTTAACTGACAGTTTCTCACCTCCTGCACATGACTCTGAGCACTCCGTGAAGCCACTATATTCCCAGGAATATAACTCATCCAGATCCTGTTGGCTGGCATACAGTCGATCCATCTCTGTGTGATCATAATCTCCTGCCTCACTGCTGCAAGGCCCTGTGTAGCAGTCTTGTTCGGTTTGTGGTTTGGTACCTTCACATTCATCATCTGGCAAGTCTTCCACTGACTGTGAGAAGGGCAGCAGAACCTGGCATTTGACCTTCCGAAGCTGGGCACCAACCCCACATGTTGCGCTGCATGGAGACCAGGGTCCTGGAATAAACCTGGGCACAAATGGCATTGAATATGAAGGCAGCCACAGAAATAATCATCACTTCACATATCTTTTATGGAACAAAGAGTATTATACCTTTCACTTGTTTAGTGTACA
Source organism: Leucoraja erinaceus (assembly GCF_028641065.1). Classification (NCBI taxonomy): domain Eukaryota; kingdom Metazoa; phylum Chordata; class Chondrichthyes; order Rajiformes; family Rajidae; genus Leucoraja; species Leucoraja erinaceus. The sequence continues at coordinate 29,826,981 of NC_073379.1, read as the reverse complement.
GATAAGGTTCTGCATTATAGAATCATACAGTCATACAGCACAGTGATGCAGCAGTATTGCTGCCTTACAGTGCCAAAGACCCATGTTTGAACCTGACTATAGGTGCTGTTTGTATGGAGTTTTTATGTTCTCCCTATGACCACGTAGGGTTTTCTGTGGGTGCTCTGGTTTCCTCCCACATTCAAAAGACGTGCAGATCAGTAATTTGCTTTAGTAAATTATCCCTAGGATTGAGCTAGTGTATGGAGTTATCTCTGGTCAACGTGGTCCCGGTGGGCCAAAGGGCCAGGTTCCATTGCTGAATTCTAAACTAAACTAAACCTAAACAAAACTTAAAGAATGGGGCCTCCAGCCCAACTCGTCTATGCCATAGATAGTGTTGATCCAATTTGCCTGCAGTAGGCCCTTATCCATCTATTTCCTATCTTCTTGCCTCCACCACATCTTCTGGCATCTTGGTCCATATAACTATTGACCTGTGTGTGGAAAACCTGCTGGTCGTGGTGCCACCAATTTGGTTGCTGCTGCGAACTACTGAGAGGCCATCCTGTCCATCAGTGTCCAAAGCGGTAGGCCAGTTAGAAAAGGGATTAGTCTCACGGGCCTCCTTAACTGCATGTCTGCTCATCATTGTGATCACCCAACTATCTGGCTGAATCCTTGGTGTCACTACCTCCCCAAGTCTCCGGTCTAGAACACGTTCTCAATCCAACTGTCATACAACTGATGCCTACCCAGTACATTTTTGATATCTGGTTGACCACATGAAATGCATAGTACATCCAAAGTTTTTAACTTGGATAATTACCTGTTATCAAAATATTACTACACCACAATGGAAGACCATCATCTCCCTCTCGAAGGTAGACACAAAGTGCTGGAGTAACTCAACGGGACAGGTAGCATCTCTAGAGAGAAGGAATGGATGACATTTCGGGTTGAGACCCTTCTTCAGACTGATGTCTGGGGAGTGGACGGGATAGAGATAGAATGTAGTCGGAGACAGTAAGACTGGTGGGAGAATGGGAAGGGAGAGGGGATGGAGAGAGAGGGAAAGCAAGAACTACTTGAAGTTAGAGAGGTCAATGTTCATATCGCTGAGGTGTAAGCTACCCAAGCAATATACGAGGTGCTGTCCCTCCAATTTGCGATGGGCTTCACTCTAACAACAGCGGAGGCCCAGGACAGAAAGGTCAGATTGGGAATGAGAGGGGGAGTTAAAGTGCTAAGCAACCGGTAGATCAGGTAGGTTAAGGCGGGCTGATCGGAGGTGTTCATCGAAACGATTGCCGAGCCTGCGCTTGGTCTCGCTGATGTACAGGAGTTGACACCTGGAACAGCGGATACAGTAGATGAGGTTGGAGGAGGTGCAAGTGAACCTCTGTCTCACTTGGAAATACTGTTGTGGGGTCCTTGGATGCAGTCGAGGGGGGAGGTAAAGGGACAGGTCGAGGGGGGAGGTAAAGAGACAGACCACATCATGTTCCTCTCCATTGCTATGTCTTCAAGATCAGGTATATTAAACTCTGGGATACTGATTGGTGACAGAAACTCCATAATTACAATTATTTTTGGTCCTTTTTCCTGAACATCCCCAATAAATCATTCATCCTAACCTTGTCCTTTTTCACTGTGGAGATACATCAGCCTATCTGTGCCCCTGTGGCAGAATGGACAATGAAGGGCACTGACTAATCCTTCTAATCCAAGGGGAAATGGGATGGTGGTCAACTAATGAAGTGAGTCATTCTGCAGCTTTACAAAGAAGCAATGCCATGGGGATGATGGATGACCAAATATCCTGGGTACCAGATGAGAGTGAGGGCATGACTCAACCACAGAATCTAAATGAATCATCAGTTTCTATCACAAGGGAGAGCTGACAACTGACCTGGAGCTCCTACTGCTCAGTATCACCTCACCATGTAGTTACTCTCAGCAGGCTGATGGAATGGAAGGTAGATACTGTGTGAGAAAATAATGCCGTCTGACACCAGCCGGACAACTTCCTCTGGCTCTTGTCCAATCAATTCCCTGAGACCCCACTCGAACCAATGTCCTCCAGCCCTTGTCTGACCAATGCACTCCCGCCCTTCCCCAAGCAATGACCTCTGACATGATTAGCCAACATCCCTGGCCCATTCTGATCAGTACCTTCCAGCCTCAACATTCCTACCTCTGGTGTCAAAGACGTGTGCTGAAAGGTCTTTCCACTTTGTGAAAGCTATCTGATTTAGGACAAGTCCTGATTTTGTGTTACTGCTTTTCATATCATTTTTTAAAGATCAAATTCATAGAAATCCACTAAAACTTTTATATTCTTTAATGAATGCAACTTTTTAGAGCATCTATTCAATATCTGGGGTGGGTTAAGGAAACCTCATTATCCAGTGAAAAACTTCACCCACACTTCAGCCTGTGAACTGACTCCAGTTCTGCTAACTCTGTAGAAGTGCAGTTACAAAGCCAGACTGGAAGCAGTTCAAACTTATTTAAGAAGCCGCTGAGGGCAATATATTTTTCTGCTCTGGTTTCCATTGACAATCTGCCTCAGAGTGAGCAGTAACAAAGTATGACCACAAAACAATTACAGCAATTCTGAGACCCAACTCCAGGACATGTGTTTGTTCAACTCACATTCCAGCAATTGTCAATGCCCACTGTGCCTATTGCAGCTCATACTGCATAGAAGGTTGATACTGTGGACATACGTTCTCCGACATCAGAACAAGACCACTACACTTATGATGTGAACACAATGAATATCTTCTCATTAATTCATGCTCAAATCGACCAGTACTCCGGACATTGAGAAACAACGGAGCACTAGCCATTGAAAGTGGAGTTTCACTGCACTGCAATCTACTGCAGATTCATGGGTGTGAAATTCCTTTTGTTTGTGTGTGTGTATGTATACTCACTTGTCTGCGTGTGTGCTGGAAATGAGAAAGGCCTTAATTCTGTCATGATACACGTATGTGGTGAAGGAAGTGATAAGAATTTATTAATTATACATTTGCTGACTAGTAAAAGCTATATCAATGTCCTGAAATAGTTTTTAAAGAACTTAACTCAACCAGGTATACTTTTAGGATGTATTTTTGATTGGACTTTAACATCCGTATTCTGATCTGAATACAGAAAATTACTTCTAATGGTTCTGGGGTTTGATCAGTGACATTAACATTGGTATCAAATTCTCAAAAGACTCTTAATCATTACAATTTGCACTCTGTGTAAAGCAGGCATTGGGAGCCAAGAATATGCTCCATTACACAGCATGAAATGAAACAGGAAACTATGGAAACAATATCCATTAGGCTTCTTGGAAACTAATACAAAGCATTTGAGTGAAAGGAGAGCACATTTCAGAACATTTCATGGCTATCTTCACATTGATAGAAAAAATAAAATCACAAGACACTGGAAGCACAAAAGAGAGCCAGCCATATTACATTGTCACTTTCTTGCCAGGCAGAGGGTGTACATTTAACCAATACCACCCACATCTAGTTTTGCCCACCCCTCCAATCCCCAACAAATTGACCCTCTTAGCTCCTGCACATCCACACCCATACAGCCTCGTTCCCCCACAGCCCCCCACACACAGGCACATGGCTGACACAGATGCATACTTGCACAAAAAGACCCACCAGCATCTGGCCACCCCCTCTCTCCAGCAGCAGATTTTTAGAGATAAGATGGTATTGTTTCAGAACAGTTTCCAGGCTGGGAATGGGGTATATACAGTCATCCCAGAGGCCTGTTTAACTGTGAGGATTGGGGTTGTTTGCTGCAGCCTTTACACTCCTGCACTCCACTGTACTCCGTATTATGGCAGGTCTCCAGGCCCTGGCCTGGTTTACATGACTCAAGGAGCGATAATGCCTCTTATACTGATCAAGAGGGATACCACCTTATGGAGTTGAGACATCACCTTATAGGTTGTCTATTACACTGCTGGAAATTATTCTTGACCTGATCTAAATGTACGAAGGCAAAGAAAAGGGAGGAGAGAAATTGACGCAGTGAGTGTATGGTGACGCAGTGTGTGTGATGGGAGAGATGAAGGAAATGTCAGGATGTGGAGACCATTTTTTAATTGGGTCAGTTCAACCACTTCCGCAGTTTTCCAATTAAATTGGTTGAAATCAAAATTAAAATAATTTTGCAAATAATTACAAATTGTTGCTATGAACATTTATTGAGACTAATTTGTTACTTCATAATTTTGTTGAACTTTTGTAGTTTCACAAATCACTCTTGCGTAGAAGTAGTTTATATCCACTCCCCACTCTTGTTGCTACTCGCATGCTCATTATTGTTACTAAACAATGTTAATGGCAGCAAAATTGTAACACACACATGTAAATGCAAAAAATTATAGAGGGATGATTACCACTTAAAGTGCTGTTTTTTTAGTTTAGTTTAGAGATACAGCGCAGAAACAGTGATTCCCGTACGCTAGCACTAGGGGCAATTTATAACCTTTTTTAACAAAGCCAATTAACCCACAGACCTGTAGGTCTTTGGAACCTGAGCACTCAGAGAAAACCCACACAGTCACAGGGAGAACGCATAAACTCCATATAGACAGCACCCATAGTCAGGATTGAACCCGGGTCTCTGATGCTGTAAGGCAGCAACTCTACCGCTGAGCCAACGTGTCACCCTCGGTGTTAATTGCAACTATATCAAGGAAGATCTTTTTGTTTCACTAGCATTTAAAAGCTAATGAGATCCCACATATGGCCTCCAGATTTAAACATTGGTCTAATGTTTTAAACACAGAAGCCTGGCGTGGCTCTGTTGCTGATGCCAAAACTGTAACCGAGCAAAAATGCTCAAATTGCTTAGTCAATAAAATAACCATAAGAAATTACTCCTGAAGAATAGAATGACTCTTGTAGATGTGGGTGTGTGGTAAAGCACAGCGTTCTGTCGGGTCAGAAAGTGAAGAGCGATTCCTTCAGTGGATGCGTCTCCATACACGTTAGCCAAGTGCCACTCAGAGGACAGAAGCCTTGTTATGAAAGCGAGTCGAGTGGCACAGGACTCTTGGAAGAGTGCTCCAAGGTGAAATGGATTAAATCACAACAGGAAGTGAGTGCCTGCCACCTGCCCAATGGTTATGGTTCAATAAGGAATGTGCTGTTGCAAGTGCTGGAGGTTTGAGTGAAACAGGCAGTGCCTGGCAGCCATGCTAATGCTCTCAGCCCCCTAATTGGGAAATGATGTGTGCTGCGGCTAAAAGAGGGAACATAAACCCACGTAAAACAAGAAGTTAATATAAAATGCCAAATCAAAAACAGGGAATGGGAAGGAATTTACATTTAGGGCAGGCTAACAATGCAGTAACTGGTTTTAAAAACACAAATCCAGATCCTTTAATACAAGGACTTGTTTTCAAGGTAACATAATGAAGTCAGATAATCTTTTGCAAATTTTCCCCAATGGTAGGCAATGAGTAAAACATATACATTCTACAATTTTGGCCGTAATGTAGACCAAGCGGTCCGGAGCAGGACTCTTCATTTGAACAGAATTGTGATTGTGGTGTGGGCTGGATCTGGCATGTAACCTCATTTAGGAGATGTACATATTTTCAGGACAAACATTTTGATACATCCATCATTAAATTAGGGGTGGGGTGGAGTGGGGGTTGGTCAGATATGTACAAAGGATCAAGGGTAGGGAAAAAATTCGTCATGAGGAATGTATCCTCAACACAGGCATACTCCCCTGAGAGGATTTTTATGACAATTGTTTCATGGCATAATGTTTCATTCTGGAGAGGGATAATAACCAATTTCAAACTTGTGTAGTTTAGTTTCATGTATTGTCATGTGTACCGAGGTACAGTGAAAAGCTTTTGTTGCGTGTTAACCAGTAAGTGGAAAGACAACACATGTTTACAATCGAGCCATTCACAGTGTACAGATACATGATAAGGGAATAATGTTTAGTGCAAGGTAAAACCAGTAAGGTCCGATCAAAGGTAGTCCGAGGGTTTCCAAATGATGTGGATAGTAATCGCCTTTCCCCTGAACAAGGCCTCTCACTGAGGGTATAGGAAGCCATGCTCAACTTTTACAGGGACATGTAACAGAAATGTAACAGGAACAATTCTCCTCAATCTGTCTGGACTGCAGCATAGACTACAGCTGACATGGGACATTTGGAGTTGAGAATAACCACCACAAGAGCACAAAAAATAAAAGAAATGGAGCAGCTGCCCCAGACCCAGCCTGCTCCACCTCATCTCCAAGTGAAAATATCTCAACAGGAAACAGACTCTCTGGCAACTTGACATAGAGGCTGGGAGTATGAACAATCTGACTGGTGTGTGGACTGAGTTAATATAACATGGTCATTTCAAAGAGTACAGACAGAGCATCGGTCTCTGACCAACCTCCCCCCCCCAACCTTACCAGCTTCCACTTTCCCCTCCCACCTTTACCACTCCCCACACTGCCTTTCTTCAATCTGCACCTCTCTCCCCGAGCCCAGATTCACCATCGACCCCTGAGCCCAATTTGTGGGTGTTTTTGTTTTCCAAGTCCTTCTTGCAGGCTGGATCACTGCTGAACTCATATCCCCAGCAGCATAAACCCTGCCATCCCTATCCATCTTTCTCATCAGGTGTTATATTGAGCCAGTGTGTCTTGTTCATGAGAGTCAAATCCTTAACAGTGGACTAGGCCCAACTTCACCCCTGCTCCCCCACTCCTGTGCTTCCACCTTTGATTCCTCCAATCCTAAGCAGACCCAAACCCAATGTTCCCCTTAGGCCAACAGATTGCCCAAAACATGAAGCAGACTGATACTTGGAAGTTGGTCAGTCAGGTATAAGGGTTGAGCCGTCTAGCTGGGATTGGTGATTCATCACATACCAGAGGAAGACAGAACACAATGGACCAGAGAGGATGTTTTTGACACTAAGAACACCTACAAACTGCAGGTTCTCCTCCAAGTTAAGTGTTGTTCTGATTTGGAAATATAATACTGGTCCTTCATCCTTACTGGGATTAAATCTCGGAAGCCCCTCCATAACAGCAGAGAGGGGTGTTCGCACCTAAAGGAGTGCTGCGCTTTAAGAAGGTGGCTCACCGCGACTTTCTCAAGGGCATTTCGGGATGGACAATAATGCTGGCCTTCCAAGTGATGGCCAGATTCTGAGCAATGAATGGATAAAACTACTGAAACATCTGCTGACAGTGACTATGAGGCACAGACAGGTACAAAACATGCCCAGGCAATGTACCGGAAAGTAAATGGCATTCAGCGAACAATCTCTGCCTCCAGAAGCTAAAGCGTAAACGTCAGCAGTGGATCTTGAGGGGTCAGATGGGATTGTCAGGCTGTGTTAGTTGGCTGATTCAGACAGACAGCTAATTGGTAATGTGTACAGCCACTGCTGAAGGGGAAATAGCTAACATGAAAAGCAAACCCACTCTTGGTAGATGTAATGTGACTCTCCTTTCCTGTATGACCAGGGCTGTATACACACATCAGGCCATCAGTGCATGATCTGTGTGGCAGGCAGTATTAGAACTGACTTAACAACCTCAATCTTATTGACTTTGATGGTTTCTGCCGAAGAGAAATAAAATTCCAGCACACTCACGAAGGCTCCTCGGAAACAACCAGCAATTCCTCCAGCTCCTGTGCCTGTTTGTACCACGGCAGCTTTGCTTCCACAGGGAGTTTCTCTGTAAACCAAACAAATAAATGAACTGGGGGGTTGAGAAAGAGAGGAGGAAGCCATATGTTCAGACAAGGTCTTAGTCTCCTGTCAAACGCTGTTTAATGTACTAGGGTTGTCTGATCGGATTGGCTTCAAGTGTTCACTGAAGAAAATTATTTTTTCTTTCTTAATAGACCAGGAACTGTAAGATTTGAAACTTCAAGATGCAATCATGCAATTACTTCTCTGCATCTGCACTGATTGGACAGTGGTGAAAATAAAGAGCTGATAACATTTTGCCTTTGCCATTACATGATAGTGGCAATATATAATCAACCAATAGCAATATCTTATCTTCCAAAGGCAATAATTAAGCACACAAAGAAAATATTTGATTGCACCATGGGATCTGTTAATTATCCAATGACAAATCTGTTGTGCAACATTGATAGATAATCGAAGGTACACAAAAAAGCTGGAGAAACTCAGCGGGTGCAGCAGCATCTATGGAGCGAAGGAAATAGGCAACGTTTCGGCCCGAAACGTTGCCTATTTCCTTCGCTCCATAGATGCTGCTGCACCCGCTGAGTTTCTCCAGCTTTATTGTGTACCTTCGATTCTCCAGCATCTGCAGTTCCTTCAAAAACATTGATAGATAATCACTTGAAGACAATGCTTTATTAACAGCAGCAACAAGTTAACTCAATTAATCCCACAACAATTTCTCCAGCTTCCTTCTCCTCACTGAAACTTATTGTACTCTTGCTCCACAACACATCATTCTTCAGGCTCATCATTGTATCTGTACACTTCCGTGGCTTTGCCTCTTTCCCTGCCTGCCCTCTATTTCCTACTCTCCTTCATTAGGAGTTTTCCTCTTTGCTCTGATCCTCATCCTCAGACTTCCCTCACATTTGCCTCTACATTCCCACCTTTGGTAACCAGGTTTTAGCCAGGTAACACTTTGAAAGCTCCTCCTGAAATGCCCCACTTCAACACACATGTGTGATGGCTGTTTGACAATGTCACTGCTTCATGTGATAATATATTGATACTTGATTTAATGATGCATATTGTAGATGGGTAAAAAGAAGCAGCAGCTCTCATTAACTGCTGCAAAACAAAGGTGGTGAAAAATTGCAACATTCGTAACTTGTGGATCAGCTGAAAAGTTCCAAAATTATTCCTCAGTAGCCTTTCTTCTAATAGGAGCTGTAAGAAATGCCAGCATGATTTGAGGGTGGCATGGATCTGCTGATATGTTGGTGGCGCGACTCACCAGTTGCAGCGGCCCCTACAGCCTGTCTGTCTTTTTTAAAATTTTTTGTCTAGTTAAATGTAGTGTTGGTTTTTTTTAATACCAGTTTTAAATGTGTATATTTGGGGGGCGGGAGGGGGAAATTGTTTAAAATCTCTTCCCTGTCCGGGAGACCCGACCTTTTCCCTGTCGGGTCTCCGTTGTCGTTGGGGCCTAGCACCGTGGAGCGGCCTCCAACCTGAACGACCCAAGTGCTCGGGAGACTGCGGAGCTGCGGACTACTCACCATCGTGGGGCTGGCCGGCCTCGGAGCGTGGGGAGCGGTGGTGACTCGCTGCTGCGACTCGACTCCTGGGGCTCGAAGGCTCCAGCAATGCAGCCGCAGGTCCAGTGGACTGGGACATCGGGAGCTCGCGGGTCTGGGTGGAGAGACCGCTTCCCGGAGCTCATGCAACACGACTTCTCCAGCCCGTGTCGCGGGGTTGGAATGACCCGGAGCGGAGCCGTACATCGCCCGGCGCGGCTTCATGGCCGTGGGACATTACAGCGCCCGCCCGGGGCTCCAACATTGTGACTTTTAGACCGGGAGCGGGGCCATAAATCGCCCGGCACGGCCTAAAATGGCCGTGGGACTTATCATCGCCCACCTGGGGCTTGGACATCGGGAGAGAAATGGAGAACAGGGGAGAGAAAAGACTTTTCCTTCCATCACAGTGGGTTCACAGTGATGGATGTTTGTGTGAATTAAATTGTGTGTATGTCTGTAGGAAATTGTCTTTGTTTGTATGGCTGTGGAAACGGAATTTGAGGCTCTAATGACAATAAATTGTATTGTATTGTATTGTAATGAGGTTGCTTATTTTTATTGGTATGTAAGGAAACACAAAGGTAACGAATATCACCTTTCTGTTGGCTGCTTTTCACACTTGTTTCCAGAGCATCGTCTTAATGATGCTTCTGTCTCTTGCAATTATCAATGAATCATGAGCAGCATTGATGTTTGAGAATAATTGCAGCCCAATCTCAGTCCAGACACAACATGCTGCACTTCCCAAAACCAGCAGTTGGTCTGCTAAGAGGAGTTTCCATCAAAAACTACAGGTTTATATTTCAGATACGCTCATTAGAATAATGAGCTTCAAAGAAGAGAAAAAAACATTGGTTTTATATTTGAATAAGCAATAGCCTTCCAATTCAACCTCCAAGAGATCACAAGGCTTTCCTTGTGGATTGGTTCCAAATGCCCACTGGAACCAAGCTTGGATGCAACCGATTTAATATGAATTGCCTAAAATGTGGATGAACTTGGATTGGAAACTGTTTCAGCACCTGGAGTGAATTTGATGATTTTATGCTTCCAGCGCTGAGGCTCCTGCACCAGAAAGTTGAGTGATTAGTCCCTGATTGTTCTTGGCCTGTTATATGTGATCCACTGCTATATTTATTTTCATGGAAATTGGTGAAGAAATACAAAGTGGCTCAAACGTGCAGCATTAGCCAGATGACCACTGGCCAGTTTGCTCTGAACATTGGTGGGGCTTTAACACCATAAGTAGGAACAGGCATAGACTGTTCAGCCACTCAATAGAGTCATGGCCAATCCAACATTCTTCTGTTTCACATTCATGAACTATTTATGTTCAGTATGATCCGCTTACTGGTTAGAAATCCACCTATCTTAGCCTTAAAAATATCCGAAGATCTCTGCACCCATGACTCCCAGTTGCGAGGAGTCCCAAAGACTTACAACCCTCTGAAAAATTAAACTAATCTCCATCTGTCTTAAATGGCTGCTCTTATTCTCAGATAATTCCCTCTGGTTTAAGACTCTCTCATGAGAAAACATCCTCTCAGTGTCCTCTCTAGCACCTCACGAAGAATCTTATCTGTATCAATAAGGTTGCCACCTCATTTTTTGAAAATCCAGTGAGTCGAGTCCTAACCTGTTTAATCTTTCCTCATGGGACAATCTCTCCATATCTAGCCATGCTAAGTGTGGATAAGCCACACTTGAAGTTATATGTGCAGTTATGCGCTGGAAAGAGTGCTGAGGAGATTTACCAGGATGTTGTCTGGATTGAAGGACTTTAGTTATGACAAGATATCAGATAGCCTGGCCATGTTTTCACTGGAGCGAAGGAGGCTGAGGGGTGACCTGATATAAGTATTTAAAATTGTAAGAGTTGTCATCTTACAGTGCCAGAGACTGGATTCGATCTTGACCTTGGATGCTGTCTGTACAGTTGTACATTCTCTCCATGACTATGTGGTACTTCCGTTTCTCAGTACATCCGTTTCCTCGCACATTGCAAAGTCGGGCTAGTTTTAGGTAAATTGTCCCTAGTGTGTAGGATAGAAGTAATGTAGGGTGATTGTTGGTCGACGCGGACTTGGTGGATAGAAAGGCCTGTTTCCATGATGTATCTCTAAAACTAATCTAAATTAAAATTGTGGGAGCATATAGTCTACACATACAAAATATTTTCTCCATGGTAGGGATATATAATAATAAAAGGTCATAGGTTTTGCATGAGACAAAGGAGTTTTAAAGTGGGTCTTAAAGGTAAGATTCTTTATGTATAGATTGGTTGATATCTGGAACAAACTGCCAGAGGAGGAGTAGGATTCAGATATGATTACTATATTCACAAAGCATAGGTAGACACTTAAATAAGCAAGATATAGAAGGAAATAAAAGTGCTGGAGGAACACAGCTGGTCAGGCAGCATCTTTGGATGGGATGAACAAATGATGTTTTGAGTCAGGATCCTTTTTCAGACTGAGGGAGTAGAGGGGAATAGCAGGAAAAGAGATGCAAGGGTTGGGCAAAGGCTGCCAAGTGATACAGTGCACTCAGAAAGTATTCAGACCCCTTTACTTTTTACACATTTTGTTACGTTACAGCCTTATTCTAAAATCTACACACAATACCCCATAATAAAAAAGCAAAAACAGGTGTTTTGAAATTTTTGCAAAGTAATTAAAAAGAAATAACTGAAATATCACATTTATATAAGTATTCAGACCCTTTACTCGGTACTTGGTTGAGGCACCTTTGGCAGCGATTACAGCCTCAAGTCTTCTTGGGTATGACACTACAAGCTTGGCACACTTGTATTTGGGTAATTTCTCCCATTCTTCTCTGAAGCTCTGTCAGGTTGGATGGGGAGTGTTGATACACAGCTATTTTCAGGTCCAGAGATGTTCGATTGGGTTCAAGTCTGGGCTCTGGCTGTGCCACTCAAGGACATTCACAGACTTGTCACGAAGCCACTCCTGCATTGTCTTGGCTGTGTGCTTAGTGTCATTGTCCTGTTGGAAGGTGAACCTCCGCCCCAGTCTGAGGTCCAGAACGCTCTGGAGCAGGTTTTCATCAAGGATCTCTCTGTACTTGGTCCGTTCATCTTTCCCTCGATCCTGATTAGTCTCCCAATTCCTGCTGCTGAACATCCCTCCAGCATGATGCTGCCACCACCATGCTTCACAGTAGGTATGGTATTGGCCAGGTGATGAGCGTTGCCTGGTTTCCTCCAGACGTGACGCTTGACATTCAGGCCAAAAAGTTAAATCTTGGTTTCATTAGACCAGAGAATCTTGTTTCTCATGGTTGAGAGTCCTTTAGGTGCCTTTTGGCAAACTCAAATCGGGCTGTCCTGTGTCTTTTATTGAGGAGTGGCTTCCCTCTGGCCACTCTCCCATAAAGGCCTGATTGGTGGAGTGCTACAGATATAGTTGTCCTTCTGGAAGGTTCTCCCATCTCCGCAGAGGAACTCTGGGGCTCTGTCAGTGTAACCATCGGGTTCTTGGTTACCTCCCTGACCAAGGCCCTTCTCCCCCGATTGCTCAGTTTGGCCGGGCGGCCAGCTTTATGAAAAGTCCTGGTGGTTCCAAAGTTCTTCCATTTAAGAATGACGGAGGCCATTGTGCTCTTTGGGACCTGCAATGCTGCAGTAATTGTTTAATACCCTTCGCCAGATCTGTGTCTTGACACAATCCTGTCTCGGAGGTCTACAGACAATTCCTTCGTCTTCATGGCTTGGTTTTTGCTCTGTCCACTGTGGAACCTTATATAGGCAGGTGTGTGCCTGTCCAAATCATGTCCAATCAATTTAATTTACCACTGGTGGACTCCAATCAAGTTGTAGAAACATTGCAAGGATCATCAATGGAACAAGATGAACCTAAGCTCAATTTTGAATATCATAGCAAAGGGCCCGAATACTTACGTAAATGTGATATTTCAGTTATTTCTTTTTCATTACTTTGCAAAAATTTCTAAACACCTGTTTTCGTTTCTTCATTCTGGTGCATTGTGTGTAGATTGATGATAAAAAATGAATTTAATCCATTTTAAAATAAGGCTGTAATGTAACAAAATGTGGAAAAAGTGAAGGGGTCTGAATGCTTTCTGCATGCACTGTAGGTGAGAGGTTGGTGGTAGGTGGAGAGAGTGACAAAGGCTCGAGGCGTAAATGGGATATAAGGATGTCACATAATGAAAGAAGAAGTGTAGTTAAAAGTAAAGTCATAGACAGGGGTATGGGTAGATCGGAATAAACGTGTGAGCACTGGGTGGGGGGAGGGTATTACTTGAAATTGGAGAATTCAATGTTCATACTGTTGGGGTGTAGGTTACCCAAGCAAAACATGAGGTGCTGTTCTTCCAATTTCCTGTTTGCCAATCCCCGTCACCCTGTTCCATGACATACATTCAAAAGGCATGGACCAATTTGAGATCTGTGATCATAGAGAGACACAGCATACTTTACTGAACAAACAAGTGGCGCAGTGATTCAGCTTGTCGAGCAGCTGCTTCACAACGCCAAAGACCTGAGTTCAGTCCTGACCTTGATTCGTGGCTGGGTGAGTTTGCACATTTCTCACTGGGCACATGTGTTTTCTTTGGGTATCTGTTTTCCACTACCCTACAATATCTCCTGCTTTAAAAAAAAAATTCCAGCAGCTGAAGTTTCTTTTCTGATTTTCACACTTCGATCTTAAGTCACAGTAGGCACTGACCTCCCTTTGTCCTTGTGTTAGAGAAACATCTGGCTGTACTTTGGCTAGAGAATGGGTAGGCACACCTTCACCTGAGAAGCTTTATTCATGGCCACACTTTATTCATGGTCAGATAGGGCACAAACTGCACTTTGACCTGAATGTTAACACAGCACTGATTATGGGCCTGTCCTACTTAAACAATTTTTTGGGCAACTAGGTAGGGAAGTAATCTCACTTTGACCTGTAACAGATTGCAGAGATCAGTCTTTGTCCTTTAGTCATGAATGACATAGAACACATAAAAATGTAGAGATTTCCAATAATACCCTTTTGGCAAAGGTGCAAAAAGACTGAGGTAGGTCCAAGGGACAAGTCCAATAGTCATTGTCCTTTTTGTTGTACTATATTCTCAATTTTTCAGGAATGGATCTGTACAATACAAATGAACCATGGCCTGAATCACAGATACACGTGGACCCTTGAAACGCTTCTGTTTATGAGGCAGTCTGCCACTTGTTAGAGATGATGGACTTTGAGGAGATCTAGCTAAGGTAATTAAAAATCACCCATGCAAGAATTAACATGTCCATATCTGTGTTATAGTTCTCACTGAGGCCATCCATTCAACTGCCTCTGTGGTACCTCTCCTTTCTCTTCAACCTTGATATGGCTTGATGTCAAACTACATTTGATATATTTTACATTATGAACTGTCTCAGTTAAACTTGCTGTGTGTACACCAATAATTGTTACAACTAGCAACTTTTATTTTGACAGATCTAAAATGCCTTCCAAAGAGAAAACCGAGACATCTGCAACAGTCCAGAATTTGTAGACTAGATTTTGTGGATGAACCATGGCTAAGAATCATTTTGCCAGCAGATCTTTGAGGAAATTACAGTGAACTCTTATTTACATAGGAGAAACTCTGATTAGACTGATGACTAGCTCAATGATGAATCCAATCCACTCCTAGAGTCTTAGAGTGATACAGTGTGGAAACAGGCCCTTCGGCCCAACTTGCAGACACTGGCCAACATGTCCCAGCTACACTAGTCCAACCTGCCCGCATTTGGTCCATATCCCTCCAAACCTGCCTATCCATGGACCTGTCTCAAATGTTCGGATAGTCCCAGCCTCAACTATCTCCTGTGGCAGGTTGTTCCTACACCCACCACCCTTTGTGTGAAAGAGTTACCCCCAGATTCCTATTAAGTATTTTCCCCTTCACCTTAAACACTCCTCTAGAAATTGAGCTGTATATTATTGTAGGGGTACAGTACTTCTCCATAGAATATTTCCTCCACTAACAATGTCAATGAAAACATTAATGTGCTTTTAAAGAACTACTGAAGCTGTTGTTAAAGTAATATTGGAAGGAATTTGACCAAAGCATTAGTGAACATTATTGAGGACAAAATGGCCCTGCTTACCTTTGGGTTTATAACATGGAACCATGACTGTGCATTCCTCTTTGACATGAGGTTTTGTCTTGGGGTTGCAGCCACCAGCGTGCAGTCCTCTGTGATCGATACACAGGACCACCCGATATCTGAGGCCTTGTCCACATGTCACTGTACACTAGAAAGGGACAAACTGTCAACACACAAGAACTCAGAGCTCAAATATCTGATGCAGAAAAAAAAAATTGGTAGCCAAGGAAGTGAATCAAATAAATTAAGTAAAATCAAGGTAACAAAGAATAACACAGCATATTGGTCGATTCTGATCATCATTCTAAATACTGCTATCAAAAAGAAAACCCATTAATATAAATGCTGGGCAATATGCCTATAAAATGTTATGGTTCTAAATTGTTGATTAATGAGGCTGTTTGTGCATAAATCCCTATAAACAAATAATAATGGATGAGACGAGAAGAGCAGGAGTGCCCATTAGGACAGTTCAGTCTGCACATATCAAACTTACAAATTAAAGATATGTGAAATTTACTGAATTTCCAATATTAACTTTGCCAATTCACTGCAATGAGAATATTCTCAGTCAGTACGGTTCCAATAACACCCGCTGCACAGATATGACATGGAGAGTAGCCACTTGGTGAAATGCTGCTCTGCATGAAAAACTATTTTCAGGAGAGGGACACTCACCCTTAACACAATCATCTAAAGATATAATAACCTATTAATTATTTACATATCTTCACAAACATATCTATCTGCTTCTACATCGAATTATGCACATGCTGGATCGGTTAGTGATGTCCATGTCTCATGGATGAATGAATAAATTAAAAACAAACCATGAAAATAATCTTGATATAATAAAGATGCATTCCTTCAAACCACCTGTCTAAAAATGACATTGGTTTTCCAAATGCATCCAGCCACATGAACCACCCCATCTGCCTCCTCCACCATCATGGCTATTCTGACATCATCTGTGAAGCTCCAAGCTCTACCACAATGGAAATGAGCAACAGACAAAAGGGAATCTGCCAGCTGCCCTCACACACTGTCTGACATGGAAGTCATACACTGCCTGACATGGAAATCGATCGCTGTTTGTCCACTGCTAAATCTGTGTCTTAAGCACCTTCACTATTTTCAGGACAATTTTCAAGGACAATTAGAGCAAGAGCACTAAATGCTGGCCTTGTCCACGATGCTCAGATCCCAAACAATGAACAATTAATAAAAGTGACCATGAAGTTGTGTCGTATTTACTTTTGTTGCTGACTACACTTATAGGAATCCTGGAAGACCTTCAGACAATACAACCCAAGATTGAAAGTTCCTTACAGGAGACCATTCCTGCGACAACCATTTTGGACAATCAAAGAGGTTACAGGGTTGCATGACGGGAAATTTCTGTATGTACATGCACTTCCACTCCTCGGCATTGGTGATTTGTCCATTGATATCTTCCTCAACACAGGAGACAGTGCGGAGCTGGGCACCTCCTCCACATGAGCTTGAGCAGGCAGTCCAAGGGCTACTTTCCCACCTGCCAACACAGAACAACAAGCGTTTCCTAGTATACAGTAACAGTCGTAATGTTGCAGAATACAAGCGGCACAACTTATTTCCCTCAACTGGAGACATCATAGCATTTCGTGGTTTGTGAATAAAGTACTTTGATATTAGAGTTTTTAAAACAATTACAGGATTTCATTCCAGAAGATAAAAAGAAAGAAAATTTTAAGCAACCCATAAATCACCACAAACGCATAGCTGGGGAAATAGGGTAATGTATTGGATACAATCTTTCACCGAGATCTAGAACCAAAGGTCTGGAACAGCCTCAAACCAAAAGCATTTGACTTGTTTTCTCCAAGATGTTGAATGACCTATTGCACATTCCTAACATTCCTGTTCTTGCCTTATTATCTTTTTATGTGCTGGAAGCTGGTTCCAGAGCAGAACATTACTTCTCATCTAACTTTGGAAAAACAATTAGCAAGATTCCTGTAAATTGCAGAAAACTGGAAATCTAATTTGGAAAGCTAATAGAATCATTGAGCCTTACAGTATGGAAACAGGGTTGGAACCTGATGGCTATCCTCGGGCTAACTGCTGATATTTACTCTCATAAACAACAGGAACATTGGGTTTCTGCACAAAAATAAAAGTCTTCAAATTCACTGGAGGCTCTTTCCAGTAGTTTCCCCGATGCTTGGTTAACCTTTCCTGTCACTCTCCTGCTGTTTAATCTCACTCCCCTCTTCCCCTTTCTCATAAGATCATAAGTGATAGGAGCACAATTAGGCCATTTGGCCCATCAAGTCTACTCTACCGTTCAATCATGGCTGATCTATTTCTCCCTGCTAACCCAATGCTCATGCCTTCTCCCCATAATCTCTGACACCCGTGCCAATCAATCTAATAGTCTCTGCCTCCCTCCGTCTTGTCCCCTTTTAGCTGTATCTGCAAGACCTTTGGAGACCCATTCCAGATCCAACCCAAAGATGAAGCCGATCTCGCCCTCTATGATATAAACCATAGTGACACTGGGACAAGAATTGTTGCCAGTCCGGTTCGACATGTGATTGAACTCTGGGGATAAATTGCGAATAATAGCAAAGAAAGTGGAAGTCCCTGAGGGCTGTGAGGATTGCTGAAATACAATGTCTAGACTGGCAGAAGCCTTCCACTTAGGTGTTTATGGAGTTGCACTGTCAGGAGCAGAAGGGCAATAAAGAGATGTACAAACTGCTGAGAATAGGTGCATAGAATTTGGAATGTGGAAAAAGCTGGGAACAGTTAGGAGGAGAGTCAGATGAATATTAATGCACCAGCTCATAAAAATTATAACCGGTGGTTATTAACAGTGGACACATTTTCTGAAAAGGTTTTACCTCAAGGTAAGTTGAATGTTGGCAGAAATGTAATGTACATTGTCCTTTCAATATAATTATCATTAGAGTATTTGCAAAGCCTCAGAGACAAAAGAGCAAGTGAACTAAGTGACAGACAACAGCAAGACAGCCCCGAGACATATTGTCGCAAACATTGCAAGGCTTTAGAGATCTGGGAGCACCATCATGTATCAGCTGATGGGAAAAGGGGAAATAGAATTAGGAGCAAGTTGTGGTAACTAAAGCCGCAGACCGATGCTGAAAGAAGTGCAGTGTTAATCATGTTTACAATTGGTGCAAATCGTGCCCCAAATCATCAACAATCACACAGCGTCATGAAAAGAAGAACAGCCCACTGTGTGCAATGCTGCATGACCCATTCCTTCAATTTGTCAATGGCCTCAATGGCTCAGTGCTTTGGTGTTATTTGTTTGCACCACTGTAACAACACTGCTTGTTTGGGGATTCCATAATGCAAGGGTTTTTCATGAGATAACCTCATTGTGTTGTTCCTAGACAATAGGTACACAAGAATTTGGTCAGTCATTAACTCATTCACTGACACTGACAAGAGGTAAAAACTCTAAAGGGAAATCTGGTTCCAAAGACCTGGCTCTTACATTTTTATGAAGTTTTGTTTGTTCAAATAACCAAGAGTTTCAATGAAAGATCAATTAATTCCATTGATGCTAAACTATTATCTATTCTTCATCCATTTACCCATTCACTCTCTCACACACAATCTGTCATCTTCATTTTTTCTCTCAGTCACTCGCATCCTCTCTTTCAGTCTGGAGTTGGCTTACCAACAACGTCAGTGTCATATCGAGGGTTACATACCGAGGAAGTGGGTGGAAGTGGTCAAAGGGAAAGATCTGTTTGTAGCCATCACTGTTGGGAATAACAATAGCATGTGTCTGAATATAGGTTGGTCACAATATAACACGCAAATGAAGATTACAATATAACACACATATAATAATCAAAGTAGAAGCAAAGTGCAAAGTGATACATTTTATAAGAAATATTAGGACAACAGACTAAATGGCACTGCTATAAAAGGTGTGCACCAACAGAGGGGCATAGGTGTAGATGCAGACAAATCTTTGAAAGTAGTTGATACAACCCTTGGGATTATTGAAGAGGACAGCACGGGAACATGCCCTTCAGACTATGATGTCTAAGTCGAACATGGTGCCAGATTAATAAAATCTCTTTTATTAATGTCATGATGCCAGATTTATAAAACTGCAATATAACTTCCTAACTGTTATACTCAATGCCCTGATTGACGGACACAAGAATAACCTGTACCTTCTTTATCACTAGATATAAACCTTGACCATAAAATACCTCAGGACATCAATGCCACTAAAAATCCTGCCATTAAATGTATACTTTTCATTTGACCTTCCAAAAAGTAACATCTCACACTTGCCTGTATTGAACTCCATCTGCCTTTTTTCTACCTATATCTGCAATTGATCTATATCCAGCTACATTCCTTAGAGCCTTCCCCATTGTCTACAACACAAAACAAATATTGTAACATTGGCTACTCTTCAGTCCAGTAGGACCTTGCCTGTGGCTGGAGTGCTGTCAAGGCCCTTGTAATATCCTCTGAGTCAATAACCTGAGATTCAGGCGGCACAGTGGCGCAGTGGTAGGGTTGCTGCCTTACTGTGCCAGAGCCCCAGGTTCGATCTTGACTACGGGTGCTCACTGCACGGATTCTACCTGTGACCACGTGGGTTTTCTCCGGGTGCTCCAGTTTCCTGCCATACTCCAAAGTCATGCAGGTTTGTAGGGGATTAAGCAGAACCATTTAGTTTCTAATTACATTGCTCCTTAGGGAGAAGGTCTATAATTCCCTACAAGCAGAGCCATCCTGCGCTGAGATTGCTCCACGCGTCGGGAGACCAATTCTGTCAATATGTTGGACAACGACAGAAGCCAACAGCCATACATCGTCTGACACATGAGTGAACGAAGCCACATAAGAATGTGCAGTGGACTGCAGAAAACTATCCCCCATCTCAGGGATGGATAAAAATAGAGGACATAGATTCAGGCTAAGGGATAAGAGGGGATCAAAAGGGTACCTCTTTCACCCAGAGAGTGAATACCCTGTCTGAGGGAGTGCTAGAACTGATTTGTTGACAACATTTAATACATATCTGGATGTGCAATTGAATTGCTTAGGCAAAGAAGGCTATGGCCCAAGTGTTGAAAGATGGAATTAAAATGGATGGATGCCTACAGTTTGGCATGGATATGAGGGGCTGAGTGGCCCGTTTCCATTCTGTAGGACTCCATAACATGTCCATCATGAGTTGACACTGCTATTAGCCATACTGTAAAATAACCCCCAACATGAACAGCCTTAAAGATGGAGAAAGTTGGAGCCTCATCAAAGGAAAAATAGAGATGGTGGGCCAAAGTGATGTACATGTAGTCTACTTTAACGCGCGTTTCCATAAAGCTAATTGGATTTAATGTGATTGATGAATCAGAGAACACTATTTGTATGTGTAGGAAGGAACTACAGTTGCTGGTTCAAATCGAAGATAGACACAAAATGCTGGAGTAACTCAGCGGGACAGGCAGCATTTCTGGAGAAAAGGAAAAGGTGACTGTTTGGGTCGAGACCTTTCTTCAGACTGATGTCAGAGGAGTACTATTTGTATTACATGTGCCAAATTGGTTTTTCATATGAATTTGATCAGAAATAAGAGAACCACTTAAAAGTTATTTGGAACTTGATAAGCAGAAAAAAAAGCCATCTTGTGGAAAATAAAGTAGTCTAGGAAAAACAAAGCTGTTTTCGTGTAACTCCCTGCAGTAATCAAACACCAGACTCTGTTAAGAAGAGATTCTGTCAGTTTCGCTGCAGAAGGCCAGTGAAATTGACAATCAATTGCAATGATACCCTATTAAACAATGGAACATACAGCTTTTAGTATTTTTAGTTTGCAGTAACAAAGATACTGATGGTTATTAAAAGGTCCTTTGTATTTGAAAATCCTTCTTAAAAATTAACTTTGTTATTGTGAGTATGAAAACCTCTAGCCACCCAACCATCTTTTGTAACATTATTTTCTATTACACAAGATTTTGTAATGTCAAAAATATGTAGATTAGTTGGCTTTTGTAAATTGTCCCTAGTGTGTAGGATCGAGCTTGTGAACAGACTCGATGGCCTGAAGGGCCTGTTTCCACATTGTATCTCTAAACTAAACATAACTAGACAATAAATGTAATTTCACCCAACCCCACCACTTCCTTTGGCAGCTCCTACATGTACACACCAATCTGGGTTAAAAAAGGTTGCTCTTTGAGTACTTTATAAATCTTTTTCCTCTCAACTTAAACCTATGCCATCTAACTTTAGACTCCCGTACACTAGGGAAGAGGTTGTGGCTATTTACTTTATTTGTAACTTCTTATAACTTTGTATACTTTTTATAAGGTCAGCCCTCAGCCTCCTATCACGTATGGGGACCCAGCCTGCCCAGCTCTTGCTCCCTTATAACTGAAACCCTCCAGATCCGACAACATTCCCTTGAATTTAGTTTAATGACATCCTTCCAATATCAGGGTGACAAGAACTATCCACATTATTCCAAATGTGGTCGTACTGATGTCTTATACAGTTGTTACATGATATCCCTACTCATGTACTCAGTACTCAGACTGATGAAGGCAAGTATCCTAAATGCCTTCCTCACCCTTGTCCCACCACTTCCATGGAACCACTGACATAAACTTAGACAAGTGCTATGAGCTACGCACAGTATGGGCAGCTTGGTTAGGCAACTTAGTTGCCAAGGACAAGTTCAGCCAAAGTGCTCCTACCTATGCTGAATCACTCTGTGACTCCAAGACATGCACAGAAGAATGGGCAAGAACATGGCAGATGCAATATCACCTAACTGGTACATTTAGGTTGTATTGTATCTTGGGACTTTTGTGTACAAATCATTGATGCTGTTAGGACAAGTTAACAAAGCTACTAATAAGGCAGATCCACAGCAGTAAGTTATGCTGAACGTATGGATAAGAGTTAGGCCTGGCAGGAGACCTGTGAACAATCCTTGGTATTGTACACACAGGGAAGATTGTGTACACCCTAGACAGGGTGCCGAGGAGGTGACACCAGGGAGGAGGGACTTGAGTTATGTGGAGAGACGGGAGAAAATTAGGTTGTTTCCTTTGGGCGGCCGGTTCAGGAGATGTGTAGAAGGGAAGTACAAGATCATTTAGGTACAGAATGAGGAAAATTGTTTCCAATGTCTGGAGTATTGATAACCAGAGGGGACAGACTTAAATTGTTTGGCAGTTTGTCATTTTAATATGACACATTTATAGTGACAAATGAACCTGTACTTGAAATATCATGCTGCTTCTCTGTCTACAGATGGCGTCTGATAGATTAGTTTGGTTTAGTTTAGAGATACAGCATAGAAACAAACCCTTCGGCCCACCAGGTCTACGCCCATCGGCAATCCCCACACATTAGCACTACGGCCAGTTTACAATTATGCCAAACCAATTAAACTACAAACCTGTACATCCCTGGAGTGTGGGAGGAAAGCCGGAAAAACACACGCAGGTCACGGAGAGAACCTACGAAGCCCATACAGCCAAGCACCTGTAGTTGGGATCGAACCCGGGTGTCTGGCGCTGTGAGGCAGCAACTCTACTGCTGCGCCACCGTTCCGCCCCAACAAATTGTGTTTATGTAAATTTATGTAAAAAATATGTTTTAATTTCAGATTTATAAGGATTTTGGATTAAGGTGCCCAACAGAGAAATAGAAGCAGATTCAATAGGAGTATTTAAAAATAAATTGGGTTGATGCTGTAAAGAAACAAAATTGAGGGATGCCAAGGAATGAGAAAAGAGCAGAGCATGTGGAACAGATGCCTAGCTTGAGGAGGACATGTGGCCATGGTATAGAATCCACATTTGGATGCCCACACTAAACAGTTGTGTGGGTACCAATGATCATCCCTGCTTATATTGAAGAAATTAATGAAATGAAATGAGAAGAGGGAAGCACAAATGTATATAATTGTATCTGTTTTTCCCAATCCACACATTAGAAATGATAATCTCTGTAAGACTTTGCCTTCTGGAGTTTCTGTGCATAGAGGCTCCTGTTGCAGCTGACAACATTGCAACTCTGATTGGTATGTTCTTTAGGTTTGGTCTTTGTTTTTAGTTATTAGTTTTAAAGATAAAGAGTGGAAACAGGCCCTTCAGCCCACCAAGTCCGCACCGACTAGCGATCCCAATACACTAACATTATCCTACACACCCTAGGGACAATTTACATTTATACCAAGCCAATTAACCTACAAATCTGTACGTCTTTGGAGCGTGGGAGGAAACCGAAGATCTCAGAGAAAATCCAGGCAGGTCTTGGGGAGTTGTACAAACTCCGTACAGACAAGCACCTATGGTCAGGATCAAACTGGGGTCTCTGGTGCTGTAAGGCTCTACCCCTATGCCATTGTGCCACCATTCATTTGGATGAATGAGTTTACTGGAAGCTGAAAGGCTGTTGACATTATATAATGAAGAAAGGATTTTTTGAGTCTCATCATATTCTAGCCTGCTGCTGGTAAATGGAATTAAGATACAAAATAGCTGTGATCAAATTGTATAATAAAAGATGTTTGAGAGACAGGTCCTGTTCCTGTGCTGCAGATCTGCTCTTATGCACAGATGGAACATTTCTCAACTTTGTTGCCAAATGCTTACACTCTCTCAGCCTTCAATGCCCATCAAACAATAATGGGCACAATTGTTTCTTGTAATAATCTCATATTTATCAGGGAATTTTCTCTTCAATAGACTAATGTGAACTGAAAGGGAACAAAGGAAAACACTTGGAAAAAAAAATAGAAAGTGAGAATCACTAACACGTCCAAGAATGCATTAATAATATTCACAAGCAAAAACATATATTTAATTTATGAAAATGCAAACTATCTAACAGCATTAAAAATTATCTTAAAAATAAACGTTTCCCCTTGAACTTGCCTGCTGCTACCAGTACCGTCGCTGCTCACTGTCCAACTTCCATTGAGTGATTCTCTCCATACAATGTAACTTCCACAATTTGTAATGAGTTCCGTTTATAGAGATAAAAACAATTACAGATGGATGGAACTGGAGAAATAAAGATTGTCTTGTTTCCCTTCGGAGTTCTTGCTCAGAGATTGAGAAACACATGCCTTTTTACCATTAATAGTCCTCTCCATACATCCCAAAGGACAAGATTAGAATACCCAATGTTGGAGTAACTCAGTGGGACAGGCAGCATCTCTGGAGAGAAGGAATGGGTGACATAAACTTCAGATTGAAGGGTCTTGTCCTGAAACGTCACCTCTCCAGAGATGCTGCCAGTCCCGCTGAGTTACTCCAGCATTTTGTGTCTATCTTCGGTTTAAATCAGCATCTGCAGTTCCTTCATACCGATTGACGTAGAGGGAGGACATTTCCTTATGACATAGAGGGAGGACATTCGCCAACAAGTCCATGGCAGTTTTCAGAACATTCCCACTGCTCCTATTCCCTCATTCATTTCTCTGTCACCTATTCTCCCTCATTCCCAATCAATGGCCCTGGGGAGAGAGGGAAGGAGCAGAAGAAGGAGGAAGGAGGCAAGAGTTAAGAGGTGGAGAGGAAGTGAAAAAGATGTGGGGAGCAGCAGAGATGGATGGTGGAGAATGGGTTAGGGGGAGAGGGAGAGGGAAGGAGAGAGGGGAAGAATCAAGGTGGAAGGGGGCAATGGTGAAGTGATAACAGGAAGAAGAGGTGAAGAGAAGATGGTGAGGGGTGGGTGTTAAGGGAGAGGAAAGGGGGGGAAGGGGAATGGTGGAGGGGAGTGTGGAAAGAGGAGAGGGGAATGGAAGAAGGGAAGGCGAGGTAGAGTGGGGAGTTGAGAAATTGGGATGGTGAGTGGGAGAGGAGTAAGAGGCTGACGAGGCAATCCAGCGCGGTGAAGCGACGGAAGTGGGTAAAGTGTTGTGGCCGAGTGTGGGAGAAGTGATGACAGTGAGGAAGAGGATGGTGAGAATGAGTGGAATAGGAGGGGTAAGGCTCAGGGAGCAGTGAAATACTGAGGGAGAGGGCAAAGCATGTGAGGAGGAAGGGGTGAGAATGAAGGGTAGGGGTGAGTGCGAGGGGAGGAGACACAAGGGAGGGCCATAGAGAGTGTTTGGAGAAGAGTACAGTGAGATGTGGGATTACGGGGATTGATCGGGAGAAGAGCGGGGGACTGGAGGAGAGTTGGTTAGGGAGGTAAGATTAAGAGTTAGTGGAAGGGTGGGAGAGCATAGAAAAAGGTCGGGTCGGAGAGAGTAAAGGGGAGGGAAGGCCAAAAGTTGTAGAAAGATGGGGAGAAGTTAAAGGGGAAATTCATAGCAGAGTGGAAAAATGGTGAGGGATGTAGGCAGTTGTGAGGAGAGAGACGGGGAGATAGTCTGCAAAAAAACAAATGAATAGCAGAAGGGAGGAGAGAAAAGAGGGATAAGAAGGTCGAGAAGTAATGGGATCTATGAAAACTAATATGTTACTTTTGCATAGGAAAGAACTGCAAATGCTGGAGGGGAGTGGTGAAAGAGGAGAGAGGAATGGAAGAAGGGAAGGAGAGGTAGAGTGGACATAGACATAAAATGTTGAAGATATAAAATGCTGGAGTAACTCTGGAACATCTCTGGAGAGAAGGGATGGGTGATGTTTCAGTCTAAACACTTCAGACTCTTTTGCATATGTTATATGTTACTTTTGCATAATAGTGATCAGAAACATCGTTCTGGAGTCATAAATTATGTGCTGAGCAGTTCCGAAATGCGAGGAGAATTTTATTTAAATTTCATGTCCTTAACAAACCCATTCTCCTGATGAAAATATATTGATATGTTATTCACTCTGCAAAAGAATTTGGCACCCATTCTATTGCGTGTCCCCGATTGAAAAATCTAATTTACTTCAGCAGATTGTGGGTATGGGAAGCCTGCCTTTAAAAAGAATTTTGCAGAACCTTTCCAGCTCTTGTTCAATAACAAACCACCTCCGTGAACCGTCAGTTCTGGCAACACTGGTGTGGAGAATGGAGAAGGCCACATTGCTGCAGATCAGGAGCCGATTGTGTATCTGAGTGTCAAATAGCCAGCCCCAATAAAGCACCCTTGTTACTTCACAATGTTTTAAATTCTTGCAGCAGAGATCCTAGCCTGGAGTGGACCTGACTTGGAGATATCTTTTACTAAACTATTGTTTGTTCTGCCAACATTATTAAATTACATTATTCTACCCAAAAAATCAATAAAGGAAAGAAATGATGAAATCAAATCCCACTGAAACGTTAATCTGTTACAAGTGTACCAGCAAAAACAGGAAAGGATTTGCTATCTTTGGCTCGTTCTTTTATCTCTGTAGACTCTGGAAAGTTTATTTGTGAGTTGAGAGTTGCACGGAAACACATCAGACACTGGGGGAGAACTGGCCTATTGTTGCAAGTGCCAGTGTGAACATTTGGTGTGGTAATGTATTGTGGGTTGTACTGACCTGGCAGGACAGGGGTCCATGTTGCACTCCTGCAACTTGGGCTTTGGCTTTATGTTTTCAGGATAATAATGACAGTATTGGTCAGATACCACACGCTCACTACGCAGGTCATAGCATTCCGCAGATGTCAGCTGGTACCCTGACAGAAAAAAAGCTGTAAGTTAAACCATACTGACATTCCTATCCATCTTAAAGTTGGGAAGTGATATTAACTTCAGTTCATTTTTGACCAATGGATACAATGGGCCAAAAAAGCCTCATGCATTGTAAATTTCTATGATATATATGATTAACATATTTTCTATCTTAAATTGAATGAAGCTTCAACTGCCTGAGCCCTAAAGATATGAAATTCACTCCCTCAGTCTCCCTACCTCATCCTTTTTTTATTTCTCTGTCTGTCTGTCTGCCACTTTCTCTCTCTCTTGGTATCTCAGGATAGTTCCATTTCTGTCCAAATATTTATGTGTCTGTCTTAATGTTCTTTTTGTTGACCGAGTCAGTTTGGTTGTGCTCCAGTGAAGTACCCGCTTACATTTGATATGTTTAGAATGTCGTACCAATGCAAACTGTTGTACTAGTTTATTGTCACGTGTACCGAGGTACAGTGAAAAAAACTTTTGTGTTACATGCTAACCAGTCAGTTGAAAGACTACACCTGATTACAATCAAGTCATCCACAGTGTACAGTTACAGGATAAAGGGAATAACGTTTAGTGCAAGGTAAAGTCCAAGGTCTCCAATGAGGTAGATGGTATGTCAGGATTACTCTCTAGTTGGTGATAGATGGTTCAGTTGCCTGATAACTACTGGGTATAAACAGGTCCTGAATCTTGAGGTATGCACTTTCATACTTCTGTACCTCTTACCTGATGGGAGAGGGAAGAAGAGGGAGTGTCTAGCATGAGTTTCGCCCTTGATTGTGCTGGTGACTTTGCCAAGGCAGCGTGATCTGTAGATGGAGACAATGGAATCGAGGCTGTTTGCGTGATGGTCTGGGCTGCGTCCACAATTCTCTACAATTTTTTGTGGTCATGAATGGAGCTGTTCCCAAACAGTGCCGTGATTCATCCTGATAAAATGCTTTATACGGCGCATCTGTAAAAGTTGGTGAGAGTTGTTGGGGACAAGCCAAACATCCTAAGATTTCAAAGGAAGTAGAGGCGTTGGTGTGCTTTCTTGGACATGACTTTTATATGACTGGTCCAGGACAAGTTGATATTTACTACTAAGAACTTGAAGCTTTCAACCATCTCTACTTATCATCATCACATTGTGCCGTCAATGCATACCCGGGTATGTGAACTGTTTCACTTTCTGAAGTCAATCACGATCTCCTCTGTCTTGCTGACATTGAGAAAAAGGTTGTTGTCTAGACACCAGGTTCAATCTCTTTCCTCTACTCCGTCTTGTCATTATTTGATATCTGGCCCACCATGTGGTGTCATCTGCGAATTTATAAATTGAGTTGGAGTTGTACTTGGCTGCACTGTCATGGGTGTATAATTCGTTTAGAAGGGGGCTGAGAAAGTATCCTTGCGGAGCACCAGTCTTGAGGATGATTCTCACCGATTAGGGTCTGTTGGGCAGGAAGTCGAGTATCCAGTTTCAAAATTCAAAAGGGCAACAAACCTTACTTTGCAAGATCAGAAAACACTTTCAAATCCAACATACTTTGAACAAGTAGGAGAAAGGGTAACTTTCATTATTCCAAGAATGGTTCTTATGTCCTCACCATTAGACCAGTACAGAGAAATCTCAGTGTTGAATCTTTCTGATAAATTGTCCAGCTTGTCCACATTCTGATGTTTGGAATTCCCTTTGACAAAGTATTCTTACTTGGTAATGCAATAGAAAATTAAAGTAAAACTGAAAATATACTTCAAAAGGTAATCTTCACTATTCATCTACAAATAGGAAAATTAGTGTTAATTAAAAATAATTATCTGTTTTATATGGTTGTATAAAAGATGTGGTTTCATAAGAGAAAACCAGTTTGCATTGGTGCAACATTGCGAGAGGTCCAGCACATTCTGGATATTTCCTGGGGCACTTAAATGGTAGTTTCATAGTCAACATAGCTAAGACTAGATTGTTTCTTTAAATCTAAGATATAAACATAAATGCAAATACTGTATATAAAAATAGCATTCTCCAGGTGTATGTTGTGATTCAAGTTGATGCTTCTGTTTCAATAGTCCAGAACTCTGGCTGCCAGTATAGTAAATTAACCACTTTGTTAATTGATCTAATCTGACTCGATACTGTGGATGTCCAATATAAAGATATATAAATTGAGTGAAACTCGGCATATCTTAAAAAAATGGAAGTGTAGTGCGGGCTCCCAGCACAGTGAAAATTGGTCTATGAAGTCAATAGATGTTGTACAGAGGTGGGTGTGATTCTTTCAGCACTAATTTAATCTGTTTTCTGCAACTTTTCCCTGTCCCTCATTACACAAAATTAAAAACACTCATTGCCGGGTTTACTAAGGCAAGAGTCTTGTAATTCAAATTGAGATATTGTTTCTTAATTTATCTTCACTGTGTTGCTACTTAGAATACCTGATGCACACCTGACTTTGACTTAACAACGTTCCTCAACTGATGAATTAGTGCTCCTCCATTTTGAACAACATTTGGAAGAGACACTTACATTACAGAAGTGGGGCCAAGGAAAGAGCATTCATGTTGTGGCCCTGCTTCCACCATTCTTTCCACCACTAAGCACAAGAAGCACAAAAAGCTCAAGCCACCATTGTATGCAGATGCCGAGTAGCGTGTTCAGCTCTGGTTGAACAATTTCTAATCTTGTTATGTGGACTCGATTAGAAAATTACAGAAGTATAGAATGTATTCTGGATGGGAATCTCAGTGCCCATCATCAAGGGGCAAGGTGGAAACCTCAGTGATTAACGAGGTTAAGTTCAGAATGACATACAGGGTAGTTACTGGACTGGGTTAAAGTGAGAATTCATAATTTGTGAGATTGTCAGCATGGTTATGGGGATCTTTTTGTTCAGAAACAAACCAGTTAATGGTATTTTTGAAAATAATGAAACATAAGCTGATTTGCTATCTTAAGAATTGATAATGTTAGCATTCAATCAATAATTTAAAAAAATGAAATAAAGATGCAGGTAAAGTAGTGAACAACAGAAATGGTTCCAATAAATACATGTAACAATGGTGCTGACAATAGTTAGACAGTTGCAGGAGTTGTAAATGTCTTAATCATTACCTCCACTACAAGTAACAGAACATGGGAAGAAATCGGTTTCTCTCCATTGATGTATGATTGGCTGGTAAAAGAAAAATTGTACCACACTCTCTCCTATCCCCATATGTTGTATCTGGAAAAGACCAACAATGAAACATTGATTCCACTGACATTTCCGAATAAATGTTTACCTCATCTCCTCAGTTACAGGATACAATTACAACAGTAAATAATGAACTGTCATATCTTCATGGCCCTTTTCAAATGTATCAATTTCTCCCTCG
This sequence comes from Leucoraja erinaceus, assembly GCF_028641065.1. NCBI lineage: Eukaryota > Metazoa > Chordata > Chondrichthyes > Rajiformes > Rajidae > Leucoraja > Leucoraja erinaceus. The sequence goes on along the minus strand of NC_073379.1, from coordinate 29,796,634 downwards.
CATTGTTTATTTTACATCATTTAATATAGTATGACAACAGACCAGTGTTGTATTGTGACATTCAATAATAGAGGTGAATGGTACAAGGCAAGGGGAAAAAAATACAAGGCACTGGGAAATATAAAGGTAAAATGCAACACCTTTATAAGAATAAGCTGATTTGACGAAAGGCTTGTAGATAACCTTGTTTTCAGATAATGAATGAAATTGTGATATTATCTGATTTCCACAATTGTGCTCCAGTTAGTCCTGAGTGGGAGAGGGGTTGGAATAATTATTGGGGTCTCACCATGCACTTGTCGAAACTGGACACTTTATTCACAGTCTTTGCGGAACTCAATTAAAAAAACTTCTAGGAACAAGGAACTGCAGATTCTGGTTTACAAAAAAAAAAGACGCAAAGTGCTGGAGTAACTTAATGGGTCAGGCAGCATTACAGGAGAACATGGTTAGGTGACGTTTCGAGTTCCTTCTCCAGGCTGATTGTGTGTGTGGGAGCTGAGGCGGTAAAAGGTAGAAGATAGGAAAGGCGGGATAATCCATGGCAGGTCATAGACGGACACAGGCGAGGTGGGTTTTGATAGGCAGATGGTTGAGCAAAGGCCAGGGATGTAAAAATGGTGTGAGACAAAAGGATTGCTAAATGAGAAGCCAGGGGTCAAATGTAGATGGAGGGGGATGGCAAAGGTAGGTGTGTCTAGGTGAGGTGCAGGGGAGGGGGTGGGTACGAAACGGGGTGTGGTGGAGAGAGTGGAGATGGTGGGGGTTAGAGGTTACCTAACATTGAAGAACTCAATTTTCATACCATTGAGTTATAAGCTACCCAAACAGAATACGAATGCCTCATCACAACACCGGATGCAGTAGATTAGTTTAGAGGAGGTGGAAGTGAACCTCTGTCTCTCCTGAAAGGACTGCGGGCTCCCTGGATGGAGACGAGGTGTAGGGATAGATGTTTCATATCCTGCTGGGCTGGAGGGGATGAGTGAACCAAGCAGTTTAAGAGGGAGCTGTCTCTGTGAAAGGTGAAAAAGGGTGGTGATGGGAAGATGTGAGTAGTGGTGGTATCACTTTGGAGGTGATTGAAATGTCAGAGAATAATGTATTGAATCCGGAGGCTGGTGGGATGAAAGGTGAGGACCAGGGGAACTCTACCCTTGTCCTGTCTGGGCAGAGAGAAAAGAACTCCAAGACACAGAGGAGAAGCAGGTGAGGCATTCATCTATGACAGAAGCAGGAAAACTAAATATACTAAAGAAAGAGGACATCTCTGATGTGCTAGATATCCTAAATGTCCCCAAATGACTTATTTTGTCCATGGAATTCACCTACTTAAAATTCCTCAGAATCCAGTTTGAAAATTAGTATCAAGTAATCCTCAAATCTCTGATAACTCTACTGACTTTGGGAAATATTTCTGTGGCTAGGAGTGCTCCAATGCAATGCAGAAGACTATGTACTGAATGGGCTCCTTCTTTGCTGTAGCACCCGATCATTCTGGCAAACTGTTGGAGTTATTCTTAAAAGAAAACCCAGCACATGTGTTGTTTTGTTCCTTCAGGTGGACCTCTGCTTTTTACGTGGAATTGCTGAACGATCAGATTTATCCTATTTTCCAGTAATTTATTATCACTCCCATCAGCTGGAATTCAGAATGGATTTCAGAATGATGCAAAACTTAAGACCTTCTCTAAACAAAATAACTGAGCATTCAGGTTTGACTTAAAAAACCTGCTAGAATTGTGCAGAATACATGAATGCACTGGAAAATTTCATTACAAGTTTTATAACATAATTGCAATCTTGAATTGGCATGAGTTGAAATGTTAGAATTCTGTGTTCCTAATTAATGAGTAAAATGTAAGTAAAAAGCCAGCAGATTTTTTTATCCATTTAACATTTCAGAGTGAAACATGCTAAAATTATATCTGATGTAAATGCAAACAGAATTTAATAATTTAAGGCATTAATTTACCATCACGGTGAAATCTGCTCCAAGTGGCCCACTTGCTCTCAGGATCTCCTTGTCTGGAAGTTTCTGGAAATCGAAGCTGGTGTTTACACTGCTGAAGGGTCCGGGTGTGCTGAGGTTGTTCTCCCCTTTCTGGCCCAAAAGAGTCTTTGTTTCCAAATCTTGGAAAAGGAGTTAAAGAAAGTAATTCAGAACAGACTTTAGACACAATGAACTGGAAATTCTATCTCACAGTGTAATATTTATATACCCAAAGGGAGAGAATTTATTCAGAAAGCTGTCTGTGATGTCTAATTGGGTGGTGACTAAGTGTTCTGCAAAGTCCCTGGTTTTCCTTGTTTGACCTATATGTGTATAGTACACTGCCACACACGGCAGTGCCATGTACACTAACATGCCACCCCCACACGGAGAGACCAAAGTTGTTCAATGCATGCTTGATACCACTTCCCTACACATCACTGGTTAATAATGTTCATGAACAGCTTGCTTCAGTGAGTGCACCTGAAACCAGATCCAGATGGCACACTCTTTGAAAAACAGGCCCTTCAAAAAGGCTCTCCCTTCGGTTCCAACCTCAATACATAGTCAAAAGATCTAAATCCTGGATCTTCTTCCACAAAATCCGTGTGGGCGATACCTTCAACAGGTGGCCTGCCACAGATCAAGAAAGTGGTTGATTCCCCCCACATTCTCAAGGGCCATTAAAGATGGGCAATAAATCCTGGTCTTGTCAGCAATTCTCAATTCACAAAAAACGGGGCAAAGTTTCAGCAGCTCTGGACATCAGACATTGGAATGCATGCGGCGAACATAGAATCTTCGATACTGGGCAAAATGGTGAAAACATTTGCCTGTGCCGAATATCCGGTGTTCCCAATGCCCAGGGGCCTAGGAAAATGGATAGTTTATCAGGATCACTGGATTACAGAAGTCAGACTGTAGATTGGCAACACTGAGCATCACACTATTGATACTTCAATGGGAGCACTCAGCAACACTCAGTGTATTGGACCACTGGACATCTGGCACTGGCAGTGTGTCGGCAAAAGTGGACTCTGGGAAATGAGTCCAAAACACTAGATATCAGACACTGAACATCAGACATGAGGAAAGATGTCACAAACACTGAACGTTAGACCCAGGCAACGTGTCCAAACATTGGCCATTGGATATTGGACAGCATGCCAGGGACGCTGGAATCAGACACTGTATTGTGTTTCAGAAACAAATGAACACCAGACACTTAGGCCAGTTAACCTTGAACGCTAGACTTTATACGCTGGCCATTAGGTCGGGAACACTGGACCATAGACATTAGGAATCAGTAATACTTGATATCAGATACTGGGCAGTGCATCAGCCACGCTCAACAAAAATTAAAACATTTGCTGTTGCGGGTAATCTGTGATTAAAAATGGAAAACACTGCACACACATCTGGTCAGGCAGAATATTGACATTTCTCTGGTTTTCTTTTCATGGATGCTGCCTGACCATATTAGATACTGAGCTGTTGACAGTAACATTAGACTATCTATTTAGACAGAAATGCTGGAGAAACTCAGCGGGTGAGGCAGCATCTATGGAGCGAAGGAATAGGTGACGTTTCGGGTCGAGACAAGTAGTGGTCACACTTGGGCAGTGTGTCTAGAACAATGGAGATCAGATTCTAGGCAGTGTGTTAGGTACACTCAGCATTAAACATTGGACAGTGCATCAAAAGCACCAGTGCATCATAAGATGGTGGTACCAGGTAAGGGTAATAAATATGTCACAGGAATACTGTCTATTGGATAATTTAACGTTTTATTAGAAAATCCGGACACGCTTTTCATCACTGCAAGGTGAATTTACAGACCATAGTTTGTGGTGATGTCTTTCCCTTTAATCCCAAGAAATGTCAAGGCCCTTGATTAAGGTGACGTCACTCCAGAAGAGGGTAAATGTCTTCTTCTTCTTCTTCTTCTTCTTCTTCTTCTTCTTCTTCTTCTTCTTACGTATAGGCGTGCACAGCCTAAAGTTGTAGGACGACTTGTTCTATTTGATCTTATTTGATTGTGCATGCCAGTTTGATTGCATTCGTCAAAACAGGGCGGACCACGTGAAGGTTGCAATCTCCCACCCCAGGTAAATGTCTAAAGAAGGGTCTCGACCTAAAACGTCACCTATTCCTTTTCTCCAGAGGTGCTGTCTGACCCGCTGAGTTACTCCAGCTTTTTGTGTCTATCTGGAAGGTAAATGAATTATAGAACCTGAGATAGAAGATAGAAAATCCTGACGTGCAGGCACTGTTTGCTCAGCTCACCATGTTTGTGCTGACCACAATATTAATCTAAACTAATGCTGCATGTAGTTCATATCCCCCTATTCACTGTCTGTTCATGGATATGTCCAAATGCTTCTTAAACATTGCAATTGTATCTGCTTCTACCTTTCCCTTTGTAAAAACCTTGCTTTGTAAATCTCTGTCAAACCTTTACCCTCTGACTTTACATCTATGTCTCTTGTATTTGATACTTCTACCATCGGAAAAACACTCTATTACCCCATCGATGCCTCTCATATTTTTACATACTTCTGTCAGGTTACCCCCCAGCTTCCACCATTCCATAGAAAATAATCTGAGTTTGTCCAACCTCTCCTTATAACTAACACAGTCTACCCCAGGCAACATCATGGTAAAACTCTTTTGCACCCTCCCCAAAGCCTCAACATCTTTCCTTTAGTGTGGCAATCAGTAATGCACACAATAATCCAAATGTGGCCTAATCTAGTTTTATACAGCTACAATATAACATCTCAATTTTTGTACTCAATGTCCCGATCAACAAAGGCAATCGTACTCTGTTAAACATCAGGAGACTGAACGGCTAATCATGGCTCAAAAAAATCAAGTTATACATAAGTAACTCGCTCTTTAAGCAAGATTACATAAATGTCTATTCTTTCCTCTTCATAAGTTAAAGATGGGAGAAGGTAAAACTGCTTCCCTGCACCTTTGCACATACTCAAGAGAAGGACAGATGTGCTGTTATTCATTGTGACATGTTGGACACTGGTGACCCCTCTTTCATTAATTTTTCCAGACTGTAACCAAAGAGGACTTGATTCACTTCTCAATCTGGGTATGAAAGGACCAAAAGCTACTGTTCATTTTGAAAGGATCATCTCAAAGAAACCCCATCCAAATCTTCTTAATTGAAGAAAGAGACCAAATGGGAATAATTTACTCAGACATACCTATCAAATGTTTGCAGTGCATCAAATACAGCAATTAGAGCATCACAGAACAAATACGTACCTATTTTTCAGTAACAATCACTCAACCCAAATCTATCAATGTTGCTAACAGAGAAGAAACAAATTTGGCAATGAAAATAGTGATTGAAGTGTACATATTGATGAATGTTATCCACATAATCCATGCCTACAGGGTGGAAGGTTGTTCCTAATTATGCTAAATCTTTTCCATAACATCATGTAGGATGAGATCCAAAAAGAAAAAGGCAATATACAGCAGTCTAGAAAGGTTTTGAATTTTAAAATGTACTTACACAGATGGTCTGGGCCTTTGAGTACAATTCGGACATGTCGACTTCCATATGGAATGGCAATGATGGTGTCATCCACTGTAAAAGCAATGTGATGAATTAGATATTTTAGCTGAAAAACTATCTGTTAGAAATGTTATCGGTATTGCAATTAAGTACTTTTCTTTAATACAATCCGTTTTCTAGTTTTCGAATAACACTGGAGACACTTGGCCACAAGTGTACAAATAAATTGAAATGTTTACCTGGCTATCCTTCATTAAGGAAAATTGTGTTTTGCGTGATGTATTTCTTTTTCAGAATGGAAACAAATGTTTAAGCATATTTTATTAAACATGTAAGATCTCTCAAAACCACATTGGTTGAACACATATTGACTTCCAAATGAATTGAACCTAATAATTAAAACCAAATAGAGCAATAAGACCATCTTTAATTTACAAACATGGAAACTTACACTGTAGTGAAACATGGTTGAATTCAACAGAATTGAGATAATACAATACAATAATACAATACCGTTTATTGTCATTTGAACCTCAAATGAAGTTCAAACGAAATTTGGTTTCTGCAGTCATACAACAAGAAAAAAAAACCAAGACACACAAATAACACAGTTTACATAAATATCCATCACAGTGAATCTCCTCCTCACTGTGATGGAAGGCAAAGTCATTGTCTCTCCCCTGTTTTCCATTCTTCTCCCGATTTTAAAACCCCTGGCGGGCGATGGCAATTCCCACGGCCATTAAGGCCGCGCTGGGCGATGTAAGGCCTTGCTCCGGGTCTTGATGTTGGAGCCCCCGGCGGGCGATGGCAAGTCCTGCGGCCGTTAAAGCCGCGCCGGACGATGTAAGGCCCCGCTCTGGGTCGTTTTCAACCCCGCAATTTGGGCGGGAGAAGTTGCCGTTGCGCGAGCTCCGAAAAGCGGTCTCCCATCAGGGACCCGCGAGTTCCCGATGTCCACCGGGCCTGCGGCTGGAGCCTCAGAAGCTCCAAAGTCGGGTCGCAGCCGCGCGCCACCATAGCTCTCCACGCTCCAAAATCAGCCAGCTCCGCGATGGTGAGTCCGCAGGCTCCGCGACTGGAGACCCAGGTCGTTCCGGTTGGAGGCCGCTCCACGGTGCTAGACCCCAACGACAACAGAGATCCGACAGGGAAAAGGTCGGGTCCCCCGTACAGGGAAGAGATTTAAAAGTTTCACCCCTGCCCCCCACATGTACACAGCTAAAAACAATATATAACTACAACCAAACTATACACTCAACAGGACAAAATTTAAAAAAAGACAGACGGACTACAGAGGCCGCTGCCATGAGGTGCCGCCATCTTGGAATATTTCATGAATTGAAATTTCACAGGGATTTAAAACTCTTGAATTTATTTAATTAACGCTGTTGCTTAGCTAGAATCTAACAGATTTCCTCCAACATTCCAAGGAAATGGTGTCTGAAGAAGAGTACCAACCAGAAATTAGCTTTTAATTTGTTTTTGGTGCCACAATCTTTACGAGGGCAAAGTCTCTTAAATTACTGAAAAGGCAAACAATACAATCATTCAATCAAAGTGCAACACCTCCGATATACAATTTCACCATTCTTGCCTGAAGCTAAACATATGTGCTAAGTATTGGAGTAGTTTTAACCGATTATTTCCTGATGGGAATTTATGAGGGCTATCAAGTATCTTGTATCCAGGCATCAGAAAAAAGCTTATGGTTGACTGAGGGGAAATGCCACATCCCAATTCACTTAAAAGATCCCAAAGTTATCACAGTTTTGTCGTACTTGACATCAGCAAATGGGTTTGAGCTTCTATTCTTGACTGTTGGACTGCAACCAAAATAGCATGGGCAGCAGCCATAGGGGAAACAAAATCACACACAGATTCTACATCTAAATCCTGGGCCTCCCCGTCCAAGTGCATTGTGAGAGTACCTCTCCAGATGCACTGAATTCTTGCTCAAGGGCTTTTTGGGGGTGGGCCATAGGAAAATGACGATACACAAGCCACAGAAGGAAATGTATGAATTATACATCACTTTGCAGAAATTTTATGCAATGCTGGATAGAAACAACATTTAAGTTATCAGTATTCCTGAATGGTGGTTCAATTATATTTGATTAATCAAAGATATTTAGACAGGCACATGAACAGGCAGTGACTAGAGGTGACAGATGCAGGCAAATGTAATTAGTTAGATTGGCACCTTCTCCCCGTTGGATTGCAACCTTGGTGGTCGGGGAGCTTGTGTGTCTCAGTGACCCCTAGAGCTATGCCAGTGGGAGATTTGTCTCCTGTTAGGGTCTCCCATGCTGGACAGGTTGAAGGGTAGAGGCGAGACGAAGAGCGATCCACTGGTCCTCCAGGTTGGAGGTTGAGCACAGGGCTAACACCCTCTCTTGTAAAACATAGAAACATAGAAAATAGGTGCAGGAGTTGGCCATTCGGCCCTTCGACCCTGCACCGCCATTCAATGTGATCATGGCTGATCATCCAACTCAGTATCCCATCCCTGCCTTCTCTCCATACCCCATGATCCCTTTAGCCACAAGGGCCACATCTAACTCCCTCTTAAATATAGCCAATGAACTGGCCTTAACTACCCTCTGTGGCAGAGAATTCCACAGATTCACCACTCTCTGAGTGAAAAATGATTTTCTCATCTCGGTCCTAAAAGACTTCCCTCTTATCCTTAAAGTGTGACCCCCTAGTTCTGGACAATATTCCAAAACAAATATGTTATGGAAACAGCAACTGAAGGAATCAACACTACTGAGTGGAGGACCTTCGTTGCTGCCCTACATGCCAGGAGGAATAATAGGCAGTAAGTAAGTAAGATTGGCACCTTGGTCAGTACCGACATGATGGGCTGAAGGGCTTGTTCCTGCGCTGTACTGTTCTGGGTAGGATAATCATTGCATTGCATAATACTTGAAAAATATATTTCACAGTCACTGACCTCATCATATCAACAAGTCTCTCCTTCTCAGCCTTCAAGCTGATTGTGCACCACCCTGCGCTTCCTGCTTCTAGTCCTTACCCAAGATCCAAAAACAGGACTGACCTGGTCAGCCCATTGTTTCTGCCTGCTCTTGGAATATTGAATTCATCCCCGTATACCTTGACTCAATCCTATCTCCTCATGTCCAGTCCCCTCCCACCTACGTCCAGGACAACTTGCATGATATTTTGACATCCTCGGATTCCCCTCCCCTTCCTGGTCCCATCACTTACTGAACACACATGCAAGGAATTGTTCACTGAATTTCACAAATATTTCAAAGCTGGTGGAGGAAGTGGCAAACATGAATTAACTGATAAATGTTATAGAGTTGTTGACATTCATTGAAATTGGTAAAGGATGAATAAGCTTTCACCATACGAGATAATTTGGATCATTTCAAACGTTTATTGGTAATAATGATTAAAAAATGCCCACTGTGTTTGCAAAATATATAGCCGAAGCTGTCTCACATAGGCATACTGTCTCACAGAGCAACATAGTAATGCGGACCCACAGAGTAACATGGGCATACTGCCTCACAGAGCAATATGGGCATGCAGTCTCACAGAGTGATGTTGGATTGCTGATCCATAGAGGGACATCAGTGTGCTGTCCTGTAGAGTGACAGTGTACAGTAACATTTTTACAGTACCATGGGTGTGCTGCCTTGCAGGCTGACATTGGTGCGTTATTCAGTAGCGTTGTTCAGTATGTTGTCCTGTACAATAACATGGATGTGCTGTTCTGTAGCCTGATGTCAGCACGCTAATATGTACAGTAAGGCAGGCATGTTATTCTGTAGCGTGATGTCAGTATGCTAATATGTACAGTAAAGCAGGTGTGTTATTCTGTAGAGTAACATCCGTGTATTGTCTCATAGAGTGGCGCTGGATTGGTTCCCCGTGGAGTGGTATTGGCCTGGTACTTGCAGAGTGATCTTCGCGTATTGACCTGTACACCTGGGTCAGTGTGCCGCCCCGTAGTGGTGTGATCTGATGTGCTGTCCTGCCATGTCACTGGTTTTGGCATGCTGTGTCATTGAGTGCTGCTAGCATGATCCGATATTGAGTGGTGTGCAAAGTCTTCTGTTCTTGGTTGTTCAGGCAGTGAAGAGGGGTGGCTGCCAAATCTGATGCTGAGGATGGAATTTCAGTTGGGCTCCTGGCATGAGTGACACAGCCCGAGAGAAGGGCTGTTTCCAGCATTGGCCCAGAGATATGTGAAAACAACATTTGAGAGCCGAGTTCATTAATGCTGCTTTAAAACCCCCCTCAGATCATAGAGCCAGAGATAAAGAAGGTGCCAAAGAATAAATGAACCAAGCGATCTGATATTGGGCCGCCCTCCAAACTCTATCCCAAATGGCCATTCATTGGATTTGAGCCCGGATCAGCAGCTGATCCACCGCAGGGAGATTGTTACAGCTCAGCCCCACTGCTGCTCTTATCTGGTGCCTGTCTATGTGTTTTACAGCTAACACGCCAGGATCCTAAATGTCCATGCTTCACAGGCATCACCTCACCTGGACAGATCAGATAAGCAGCACACGTTACTCAGGGAACCAGTCTGTGGTGTGAATAGTATGGTAAAACATTATCAAGGGCGGTCACGGTGACACAGCGTTAGAGTTGCTGCCTTACAGCGAATGTAGCGCCGGAGAACTGGGTTCAATCCTGACTTTTGGTGCTGTCTGTATGGATTTTGTACGTTCTCCCCGTGATCTGCATGGGTTTTCTCCGAGAGAGAAACATAGAAACATAGAAAATAGGTGCAGAAGAAGGCCATTCAGCCCTTCGAGCCAGCACCTCCATTCATTGTGATCATGGCTGATCATCCCCAATCAATAACCCGTGCTTGTCTTCTCCCCATATCCCTTGACTTCACTAGCCCCTAGAGTTCTATCTAACTCTCTCTTAAATCCATCCAGTGACTTGGCCTCCACTTCCCTCTGTGGCAGGGAATTCCATAAATTCATTCTCACCTCTGTCTTAAATGACCTCCCCTTTATTCTAAGACTGTGGCCCCTGGTTCTGGACTCGCCCAACATTGGGAACATTTTTCCTGCATCTAGCTTGTCCAGTCCTTTTTAAATTTTATATGTTTCTATAAGATCCCCCTCATCCTTCTAAACTCCAGTGAATACAAGCCTAGTCTTTTCAATCTTTCCTCATATGACAGTCCCGCCATCCCAGGGATCAATCTCGTGAACCTACCCTGCACTGCCTCAATCACAAGGTTGTCCTTCCTCAAATTTGGAGAGCAAAACTGTGGACAATACCCCAGATGTGGTCTCACCAGAGCTCTATACAACTGCAGAAGAACCTCTTTACTCCTATACTGAAATCCTCTTGTTATGAAGGCCAACATTACATTAGCTTTCTTCACTGCCTGCTGTACCTGTAAGCCAACTTTCAGTGACCGGTGTACAAGGATGCCCAGGTCTCGCTGCACCTCCCCCTTACCTAACCTAACCCCGTTTGAGATAATAATCTGTCCCCTTGTTTTTGCCACCAAAGTGGATAACCTCACATTTATCTATATTATACTGCATCTGCCACGCATCTGCCCACTCACTCAACCTGTCCAGGTCACCCTGCAACCTCCTAACATCCTCTTCACAGCTCACTCTGCCACCCAGCTTTGTGTCATCCGCAAACTTGCTAGTGTTGCTCCTAATTCCCTCTTCCAAATCATTAATATATATGGTAAACAGTTACGGCCCCAACACCGAGCCTTGCGGCACTCCACTCGCCACTGCCTGCCATTCTGAAAAGGACCCGTTCACTCCTACCCTTTGCTTCCAGTCTGCCAACCAATTTTCTATCCATGTCAACACCCTACCCCAATACCATGTGCTCTAATTTTAGTCCCCAGTCTCCCAGTCCCGCCTTATCAAAGGCTTTCTGAAAGCCTAGATGCACTATATCCACAGGCACCCCTTCATCCATTTTACTTGTCACATCCTCCGAAAATTCCAGAAGATTAGTCATGCAAGATTTCCCTTTCATAAATCTATGTTGACTTGGACTAATCCTTTTACTACTATCCAAATGCCCCATTATTACCTCTTTAATAATTGACTCCAGCATCTTTCCCACCACCAAAGTCAGGCTAACTGGTCTGCAATTCCTCGTTTTCTCTCTCGCTCCTTTCTTGAAAAGTGGGATAACATTAGCTATACTCCAATCCACAGGAACTGATCATGAATCTATTGAACATTGGGAAAATGATCACCAATGCGTCCACTATTTCTAGAGCAACATCCCTGAGGACCCTGGGATGCAGACCATCAGGCCCTGGGGAATTATCATCCTTCAGCCCCATTAGCCTACCCAATACTATTTCTCGCCTAATGAAAATTTATTTCAGTTCCTCTACCCCCTTAGATCCTCTGTCCTCCAGTACATCTAGGAGATTGTTTGTGTCTTCCTAGTGAAGACAGATCCAAAGTACCTATTCAACTCTTCTGCCATTTCCTTGTTGCCCATAATAATGTCACCTATGTCTGCCTTCAAGGGGCACACATTTGACTTTGCTACTCTTTTTCCCTTAACATATCTAAAAAAGCTTTTACTGTCCTTCTTTATATTCCTGGCCAGCTTCCCTTCATACTTCATCTTTTCCGCCTGTATTGCCCGTTTTGTTTCCTTCTGTTGCCCTATGAAAGTTTCCCAATCCTCTGGCTCCGGCTACTCTTTGCTGTGTTATACATCTTTTCCTTTAGTTTAATTCTATCCCTAACTTCTCTTGTCAGCCACAGTTGCCTCCTACTCCCCTGAGAATCTTTCTTCCTTTTTGGAATGAAATGATCCTGCGTCTTCTGGATTATGCCCAGAAATTCCTGCCATTGTTGTTCCACCACCATTCCTGCTAGGATCCCTTTCCAATCTATCTTGGCCAGCTCCCCTCTCATGCCTTCATAGTCCCCCTTTGTTCAACTGCATCACTGACACTTCCGATTTAACCTTCTCCTTCTCAAATTGCAGATTAAAACTAATCATATTATGATCACTACCTCCAAGATCTTCGGTTTCCTCTCACACTCCAAAGATGTACATGTTTGTAGGTTAATTGGCCTGGTAAATGTAAAAATTGTCCCTAGTGGATGTAGGATAGTGTTAATGTGCGGGGATTGCTGGTTGGCGCGGACCTGGTTGGCCGATGTGCCTGTTTCTCTGCTGTATCTCAGAATTAAATCTGTCCAGTTGATCGTTGCTTCCACATCTGCTGGTCGGTGGCTAGAATAGTGGAGCCCTTGGTGATCTCCAAACTGCTGATTCCCTATCCCTCACTGCACCCCTGACCTCTCTAACAGGGAGCAGCCTCCTTGGCTATGACCTCGGCTAGGCTGGGGAATTGTGCCAAGCTTAGACAACTGAATGGAGGGAAGGCTCAGGCTAAACCAGACTCCAGCAAGACAATGCTGGCTCAGTCCCGGATTTGGAAAGTAGGGATTGGATGGTTGTTGAACAGGAAATAAATCCCTTTAATTTTTTAATATTTTACTCTCTGGTTCCTTTTATATTTATTTGGATAATGACCAAAAACAATCTTGTGACGTCCACCACATGTTTGCGTCAGAAAATTGTAAAAGTGCACTGCCCATTAATTTCCAAATTAATTCCACTTGGGCAGTCTTTGTGACAATGGCATGTTATAACCCGACCATCACTTAAGTTAAAAATCTACAGCAAAATAAAAATTACGTTCTTTATGAAAAACAGTCGCAGCCTACAATATAAAGCAGGCAATCTTTTCTAATTAACTGGATTATGAGGTTTATGAAGCAAGCTGAAGTTATCAATAGCAGATAGTGTTCGTTTCACTGGCAGAGCATTTAATGTTGCTGAAATAATTCTACTTAAAATTGAAGTGTTCTGCCCATGGATTTCAAGAGCATGTGAGCACAATTTGCAATATATGGTGGTTGGCAGGGAGCCATACAGGTATCCACCGACCCCAACCCTCATCCTTGTCATCCTCCAGACCTCCCCCTTTCCAATACAGAACGGTCTGTCCTATGCAGAGGCCTCACTTTTGTTACCCTCCGCCCCCACCTCAACAAGTTCCGGAATCGCCACGACGTAGAGCTTTTCTTCCGTCGCCTCCACATCCGTGACTGTTTCTATGGGAAGGAGTCCTCACCCACCCAGTGATGAACCCTTCTCCCGTCTCCATGGTCCCCCTCCTCTTAGACTCCCCCGGATGGCCCTCTACCCTCTTTAGGCCTTTTTATTTCTAACTGCCAGCGTGACATCAACCATCTCAACATTGCCATTCCCCTTACCTACTCTAACCTCCCCCCTCTGTATGTACAGCCCTCCACTCATTCTGCAGCAACCCCAACATTATAATCAAACTTGCCAACAAGGGAGGTGCCCTCTACCGGGCTGAGGCCAGACGACAACTCTCAGACACCCTACTTATCCTTGGACCATGATCCCACAGATGAGCACCAGGCCATAATCTTACAGGTCATTTCAGATTTCATCACTTCTAGCTGTCTGCCCTCCAAAGCCTCCAACCTCATCGTTTCCCAGCCTCACACAGCCCGGTTTTACCTTCTCCCTAAATTCCACAAACAGAACTGCCAAAGCAGACCCATTGTTTCTGCTTGTTCCTGTCCAACTGAATTAATTGCCACTTACCGCAACTCCATCCACAGACCTCGACTCCATCCTATTCCCCCTGGTCCAGTCCCTCCCTATCTATGTCCAGGACACTTCACATGCCCTTCAAGACTCGCATGGGGCCCAGATATTCCTATCTCCACCCCTTTCTGCTTTCCGCAGAGACTGTTCGCTCCGCAACTCCCTGATCAACTCGCCCCTTCCCACCCAAACCACTCCCTCCCAGGCACTTTCCCCTGAAACTACAGGAGATGCAACACCTGCCCCAATACCTCCCCCCTCAACACGGGCCAAGGACCCCAACAATCTTTTCAGGTAAGGAAGAGGTTCACTTGCACCTCCTCCAATCTCATCTACTGTATCCGTTGTCCTAGGTGTTGACTCCTATAAATCAGTGACACCAAACGCAGACTCAGCGAACATTTTGTTGAACACATCCACTCAGTCTGCCTAAACCTACCTGATCTGCTGGTTGCTGGACACTAACACCCACTCCCATTCCCACACTGACCTTTCTGTCCTGTGCCTCCTCCGTTGTCAGAGTGAGTTCCAGTGCAAATTGGAGAAACAGCACCTCATATTTTACTTGGACAGCTTACACCCCAGTGGTATGAACATTGACTTCACTAACTACAAGAAACCCTTGCTTTCCCTCTCTCTCCATCCCTCCCCTTCCCAGTTCTCTAACCAGTATTACTGTATCCAACTATATTTTATCTCTGTTTGCTTTGTTGTTACCTTCTCCCAGCTAACAATGATCTATTCTACATTTTTCTTGATCTCCATTCCCTTTACCCTGTTTTCACACCTTCACTCTTCCTTATCTATGTATCTCCATCCCCCTTGACATCAGTCTGAAGAAGGATTTCGACCTGAAATGAAAGTAAGCATGCAGGTACAGCAGGCAGTGAAGAAAGCTAATGGCATGTTGGCCTTCATAACAAGAGGAAGTGAGTATAGGAGCAAAGAGGTCCTTCCGCAGTTGTATAGGGCCCTAGTGAGATCACACCTGGAGTATTGTGTGCAGTTTTGGTCTCCATATTTGAGTAAGGACATTCTTGCTAGTGAGGGAGTGCAACGTAGGTTTACAAGGTTAATTCCCGGGATTGCGGGATTGTCATATGCTGAAAGAATGGAGCGGCTGTGCTTGTATACTATAGAATTTAGAAGGATGAGAGGGTATCTTATTGAATCACATAAGATTATTAAGGATTTGGACACGCTTGAGGCAGGAAACATGTTCCCGATGTTGGGGGAGTCCAGAACAAGGGTCTACAGTTTAAGAATAAGGGGTAACACATTTAGAACGGAGATGAGGAAACACTTTTTCACACAGAGAGTTGTGAGTCTGTGGAATTCTCTGCCTCAGAGGGCGGTGGAGGCCGGTTCTCTGGATACTTTCAAGAGAGAGCTAGATAGGGTTCTTAAAGATAGCGGAGTCTGGCGATATGGGGAGAAGGCAGGAACACGGTACTGATTGTGGATGATCAGCCATGATCACATTGAATGGCAGAGCTGGCTCGAAGGGCCAAATGGCCTACTCCTGCACCAATTGTCTATCATCTATTGAAATGGCACCCATTTCTTCTCTCCAGAGATGCTGCCTGTCCCGCTGAGTTACTCTAGCATTTAGTGTCTACTTCAGTTTGAACCAGCATCTGCAGTTCCTACCTACACAGCTTGATAGATAATGAAAGAAATAGAGATGGAATGATGGGCAGGTAATAAAATGCAAATACTTTTTTGCATATCTTTCGTTCATTTGTTCTATATCTCTCTATATCACCATCTCTTTCCCCCCATATCTCATTTCCCTCCCCCCCCCCCCCCCGAGTCTGAAGAAGGGTCTCGTCCCGAAACGTCACCTATTTCTATTCTCCACGTTGAGTTACTGACCGGCTGATTTACTCCAGTTTTTTGTGTCTATGGTTTAAGCCAGCATCTGTAGTTCCTTCCAACACCTCTCATGTTATCAATGTATTTGTGCAATGGAACCCATGAGGGGATCTTTCCTTAATTGCTGAATGTAGCATTTAAGGTAGGGCACTTAAATTATGGGGCGGGTCATTGCTGTCATGACATTGTAAACTAGCTCATCAAAATCTCTCTGTTTGGAACTCTGGTCCTACAAATAGCCGTTGGGCTCAAAAACCAGAATAGGTAAAAAATCAGTCTGCACTGCACTCTCACAGCGTATTCTCCATTCTTGTTCATGGTCCTAATTGTGCGGTATGCTGTGAAGTTATTGCTTATCACTGTTGGAATGTTATTTGATGGACAAAGCTGCCAAGATTGGTCATATTTAGAACTGGTTCACCAGCGTGGGGATGTGGCACAATTTGCACCTCAGCCTTTCCATGTCATTATTACCAGACGAGACCTGTGCACCTGTTTGTTATAATTTACAGCTTAAGGGCCTGTCTCACTTTCCCGTCCTCTGCCGAGTTGAAAGGACCTTTAAAAAAAATCAAGATTTTTGTGATCTACGAACTCCTCCTCCCGACTATCTTTTTACTCGTGGACTTTTTTGTCACGCTGGAAAAAATGTCCCGACTTACCTGATGGCATAATGAGCCGCTAAGATACATCTACGGACTCGTACGGCCTCCTACAGACTCGCTACGGATTCCTACGGACTCTTATCGACATTCTCCGAGTTTGAATCAAGGGGAAAACTCGAGAGAATTCGTGAGTAACTCGGGAAAGTGGGACAGGCCCTTTATGCTCTCACCTATGGAATATAACTGCCTGTATCGGATATGGAAGTATCTCCTCTGCTTCCTAATTATTCTCACAACATGCCCGTGCTCATTCTTTAGGATTAGTGAACTGCAAACTGATTAGGAATGGCTGTGGTACACTTAATTCAGGGGTCAGGCATTATCGTGAAGTTGAAACAAATATTGTTGTGGGATGTGTCTTTAAAGTTATCATCAGCAGCCATAAGCTTGGTCTTGGGAGGAACTCCGGCGTGACCTGAGGAACATAGGGCTCACCACAGGAGTGCCGTAGGATCATCAAGGTTTCATAGAAACATAGAAAATAGGTGCAGGAGTAGGCTATTCAGCCCATCAAGCCTGCACTGCCATTCAATCCAAATTCAGTACCCCGTTCCAGCTTTTTCCCCATATCCCTTGATTCCGTTAGCCCTAAGAACTATATCTAATGGGCCTGTCCCACTTAACCAACTTTTTAAGCAATTACAGGAGACTATGAGGTCGCCACAAGGTCGCCACATGTTCGCCGGAGGTTGCCGGGGCGTCGCCTGCATGGTGGTGAGTAGTTCCCACATTCTCGTAACTAGTCGTGGCTTCATTCTGGTCGCTGCTAATTTTTCAACATGTTTCTATGTTTCTATGAACCCTTGATGACATGTTGAAAAATTAGCGGCGACCAGAATTTTGATGCCATGGAGAGTAGCGAGAATTCACATGATGTACGTGCAGTGGTAGTGGGTTGCCAGGAGGTCATAGGTTGCCATAGGTTGTTGTAGGTTGTCGCCGGTGCTGATTTCATTGGCTCATTGGGAAAAATAAATGTAAATAGTAGTTTCCAGAGCCAAGGGTAACCAATGTTAATGTCCGCCGAGATTCACAGCCTTGTATCTCTGGCTTCTTAAACGTTGTCTCCACTCCTTCTCCTCACTTCTCCCACCTCTCCCCACCTCTTTTAAAGGATTTAAGTGACCCTTCCCGTTCACTGTACTTTCACCGTCTTAATTACAGCGCCATCCTTCCTGTCATCGTGGTGTGTCTCTGTATCACATTGGCTTTGCACCGTGTGAATTTTACTCAGACAGCGCTCCCCCTGCCTGCCCTGTCCCCCACCTGCATAACCTCCTGAAACATCGCCTAAGTGGGCAGGCCCATAACTCTTGAAAACATCCAGTGAATTGGCCCCCACTGTCTTCTGTTGCAGAGTATTCCACAAATTCACAACTCTCTGGGTGAAAAAGCTTTTCTTCATCTCAGATCTAAATGGCCTACCCCTTATTCTTAAACTGTGACCCCTGGTTCTGGACTCCCCCACCATCGGGACCATTTTTCCTGCATCTAGCCTGTCCAATCCCTTAAAAATTGTATATGTTTCTATAAGATCTCCTCTCATCCTTCAGGAATGCAGTGCCATATCTTTCACAGAGAACGCTAGTCAGAGAACAGAAGGTCCAGCCCAAAGTCCATCCATCCACCAGCAACTTAAAAATTCAACTTTAAAATTTATCTCGGTTAGTTAGCAGAACAACTATCCAGATAACAGATTAAAAGAACGCACAGCAGCGCGATTCCATTCAACTGTTTTTCCAGTGATTTAATATGATTTATGTTATTTGTTTTTTTCACTAAAGTTGGTCAGAAATAAAAACTGAAAATGCGAGAAAAATGCCTCAGGTGAGGCAGCATATATATGGAGAGAGAAAGGATGTTAACGTTTCAGATTGATTCACTCTCATGAAAGGACATTGACCTGAAAATGTATCTGGTTTTTTTCCTGAGTCCTTCCACCATTTCCGTATTTTATTTCAGATTTCTGACATCTGCAGTGTTTTTGCTTTTTGAACTAATGTTGGTCCGGTTTCATCTTCAGTGGTAATATCGACCTTCTGCTCTCACCACACTTATTTTACATTTTTCATTTGGTCCAATATCTAAATATATCAACATGTCAGTCCAAAATCTAAGCAAAGTATCAGGAGATCAAAACCACATTTATATTCTGCCGAGTTGAAACGATCAACAAGTTAAGAATTTACAAATGTATGAAATGCCCGTGGTATTCTTGGCATGCCTTCGGTTGTCTAATTCGATCCATCAACGGGTACACAACACATCAAAAAAGGATGAAAAGACCCCGAATACTGCACAGGAAAGCATCCTCTGTGTACGGAAAGGGAACCCAGGTCTTAATTTCACACTCACCAATACTTGAGCCTCAAGACTTAATGACAAAATCGTAAATCTCTATTTGCTCATTAAAGGACAAGGTGCAGGACAATATTTTTCAGTAATATTGAAAGCGATGAATGCATGTGGAATTGGTCAATTTCTCAACCACAGCCAAGATTTCTGAAGCCATGCAAAGTACTGCCAAAAGAAAAAAAACCCTCAGAGAACAAGGAATAAAATTAAACACCATTTCTCCCTTCAGAAATAAGTTTCAAGATGCCATTGCATTCAAGATAATAAGCTGTGTGTATGCACTGTGTGTTTACAACAATATAATGTAAAGTACATAAAATGCTGGAAAAAAAGCCTTGCGTTCACGTAGCTTCTTATAATTTCAAAGCTATCCGTATTAATCAAGGGAAGAAAGCTGGCCAGGAAAGAACTCCCTATTCATCCTCAAACAGCACATGGTATTTTCAACATTCCTTTTGCTGATCCCCTTCAGCTCCCACGTAAAATTTATTCAGGACCCACACCCTTTCCTGCTCTCTCTCCCATACTGATCACTCCATCCTTGTCCACCTCCTTTGGTTCTCTATTCCTCAGCAATTTAAAAATCTTGCCCCCACCTTTAACCGAGCCCTACAGATTTCTCTAAATTACATTTGTAATTTTCTCAGCTTTGACAGAGCTGAAAAACTGTACCTTCTGTTGCCTCACTTGAACCTTTAGCTCTCTTGAGCACACACTCTGGAATTCTCCTCCTTAAGTTCCACTTCCCTAATCCCCAAATCTTCCTTCATATATCAAGTTTGTTTCAGCATAAATCAGACATTAATGGCCATTCCAGAGCCTCTCGCAAATAATCTAGGCTGACACTCCAGTGTACTGTTGGCAGAGCTACAACCTTTTGGATGAAATGTTAATTCAAAAACTGACGTAAAGGAAGGCACTATTTGAAGAGAAGAGGAGATGTTACTGTCCTGGGGCCAACAATTATTTCTCGGCTAAGATCACTGAAATGGGTCGGCTCAGATTTTGCCAGCAAATGCTGAATAGGTCAATTAGTTTAATCCCTAGATCATGTGGAATCCAGCCTCAGAACTTCACCTTCGCAGCTCCCCAGTACTTTTGCTGGGATCACCTCTTGTATCATGTGCCAGGTTGCATTTGGCCAAGCACCAGCAATGGATATATCAATACAAAGGGAGTGAAAGCCCCCGTTCTTTAATCATTGTGGTTTAATATTATTTATGTATTGCTTGATGTTTTTGCAAAAACAAAACAATTTAAATTGACAAATAGCTCTGTTTTAGTAGTGTGCTTCCACTTTGATAGCTATATTAAAAAAATGACATTGGCTGGAGTTTTTCTACCAATTGTTGAAGAGGGGAGACTTCCTCAATGCTCCACAAAGATCCTGCTGACACTACACTCTCCAGGACACAGCTAGGAAAGTCAGCTTCTGGAACTGAGCCTGGTGAAGGCAGGTGTGGGGTGACCCTGGTCAGCGATTATTGAAATTGGCTCCTGTTTCCGATCATTTGATTGGAGTTTGTAGAGCTTCGTACACTTCAACTCCTTTGGACCCCTTTACGTGACTCGAAGTGCAAGGTTCCCCTAATGGGCCTGCCCCACTTGGGCGATTTTTTTGGGCGACTACAGGCGACTGCCGCAAAATTTTCAACATGTTGAAACTTTTTTGGCGACAGTGGTGACGATTTTTGCTGTCGTAGGTTGTCGCCAGGTGTCATAGGTGAATTCCATTAAATCTAGTCCCTGGCAGTCGCCTAAAGAGTCGCCTAAGTGGGACAGGCCCATTATACTTAAAGAGCCCCCCTCTATATTGCACCCTTCCACAGTCAGGGACCTGCTTCCGGAGGAACAGCCTCGAGAGGGGCGGCACAGTGGCTCAGCGGGAGAGTTGGTGCATTACAGGGTCAGAGACCCGGGTTCGATCCTGTCTCCGAGTGCTTTCTGTATGGAGTTGGTGTGTTGGCTTTGTGACCACGTGGATATTTTCTGGGTGCTCGGTTTCCTCCCAAATCCCAAAGATGTGCAGGTTTGTAGGTTAATTGGCTTCTGTAAATTGTCACTGGTAGTAGGATAGAACTATCGGGCGATCGCTGGTGAGCGCAGAGTTGGTGGGCCGAAGGGCCTGTTTCCACGCTGTATCTCTAAAATTAAAAAAAAACTCAAAGAGCAGAGCTGGAATGAAGCAGAAGCAACTCTGAAGCAAAGCAAGAGCAGGTGTGAACAAAGACATCTGTTCTCTGACACTTAGTAATGAGTGCATCCATTGTGTAACCAGACAAATGCTTGAACCAAGATGGTGAGGAACCTCATTCAGTATCAGCAGATCTTAGCGCCACCTGAGATTGGGTTAAAAAAATGGGCTGGAAGTGCTGTGTTTTATCAAAGGCCTCACTGGACACTTTCATATCTTTTAATCCTGAACCAGTCCTAATTACATGGAAGCGTATTCCCATTTAGGATTATTCCTGGGAAGCACAGGCTCATTGAAGCACCACTGAGCAGATATTGCTAGAATATTAAAATGGAAGATTTTTTTAGGCTAGAGAGGTCAGTACTTACACTTATTCGATGATAGTTGAGATTTGTATTGTCCTCGCACAAGTCTACAAGTGGAGCCATTTCCGTCGCAGATTCCACAGTTATCTTCCTTGGCGCTGCTTCCCAACTGGTGATCACAGCCAACAACCTGCCAGAAACAGTATAGTATCACTGCAACTGTACACTGCATCAGTACTGCAAGGGATAGTCATGTTCATGGGGACCTATCCAAAATCACAACTCCAGCAACAGTAGGCAATATATGCATATCTCAGATTAAGAACCAGGTATTATGTACTCACAAGTACCTAAAGTTGAAACATCATTCAAATCACGAGGCTAGAGTAGCTTCGCTATTTTTTATGCCAGATAAGCTCATACAAATAATGATCAGAGAGTTATTCAGCAAAGAAACAGGCCCTAAAGCCTACTAATTCCATGCTGACCATCAAGCACTCATTTACACCAATCCTAATTTATTTCCCCGACATCCCATCAACTCTCCCTTGATTCTACCATTCAACTACACACTTCAGGCAAGGTAGAGTGGCCAATGAAACACCAGCCTGCACATCCTATGGAATATGGGCGGAAACCAAAGCAATTGGATGCAAACTCCATACAGACAGCATTTAACCCCGGTTGCCTGCGTTACAACCTCTACTAGCTGTGCCATGTTCTTCCCATTGAGAGGCAGCAGAGGAACTATGAGAAGAAAATGACAATGAGAATAATTGATTCTAAAAGATCCCTGCAATTGCTGATTAAGGAGAGGCTAACATCAATATATTCAGTTAATTGCTCTTACGAAAGCTATTCATTCTCATTTTGATTTGAGTAGTGTTGTCCACATCATACTCAAAAGATGGAATCAAATGTAAATTTACTCTTTATAGCAATAATGCCACCAAGAGCTATGGGAGGAATGGTGGAAGCCTAGAATATTGTTCATAATCCAGCAGGAGTTAGGTCTGGTGCTGGGAGAGAGGGCAACCATAGTAGGCAAATTCAAGTCAGTGCACCCAGCAGACGTTTTACAGGTCGCCTTGCACCTTGCTCATCCAAGGAGCAAGATTGAACACCCAGGGCCAGAAAGGACTTCTTCACCATGACTGGGAACAGTGATGCCTTTGGGATCTTAAATGTAGCCGCACAAAAACAAGCAACATTGCTGACAACTTAGATAAAAATAAATTAATTAGAGCATTAAGAAAGAAAAAAAATTAAAAGTTGAAACAAAACCTGTTAGCAAACATTTTTCTTCTTCTCATTCACAGGTTGGAATTCTCATTCCACCCATTAGCAGGGCAGGCTAGTGCAGAACTGGAGAGGCAAATCCCTCATGTAAAGCCAAGGAATCCCTGCATGTTTGGGTTCTGGTTCTGGACCAGTTTAGCTCGTCGATGGGATTGTAACACATACATCAGCATATGAACAACCCCACCTCATCCCCCACCCGGTCCTGGACCTGAGACTGACCTGAGTAGGCTCAGGACTGCCTACCCTGGAGTGGCTGAATGATTGCAATGCACTGTTTGAAACAATCAGTTACAGTCAGCTCTATTTGGCTCGATAGACTTGGACAACAAAAGTCTATGAACGTCAGGCTTAAAATTACCAACTAACCCAGCATAGTAACAGCCATTTACAGCAGAGACTCTCAAACATTCATACACTCCAATTATTGAAACAGGCCCTTCCTGCAATCACCAAATAGCAATTCTCCAATCACACTAACAGTTCCTCTTAATATCTTGAAACATTGATCAAATCATTTTTTAATCTTTTAATCTCCAGCGAATATAACTCTAGTCATGTAATTGTTCCTCCTTATTTAACCCTTGGGGCACAGGCATCATTCAGCACTTCCTCCTTCCTCAGAAGTGGTTCCCGGAACTGTTCCCAGGCCTCCTTATATAGTTCACCAGGGCTTTATCCAGCTGCAGCATTACATCTGCTCCATCGTATTCCAGTCCTCCAAAGGCCAGCATTCCATTAGGCCTCTGATTACTTTCTGTACTGTTCCAAATTCTGCAAGTCATTTTCATGACTAAGTGGACTGAACCAGAAAGGTTTTAAACACTTTGACTTAATTGGAACTGTTCCCAGATCGCAAAAGGGAAATTTAGACTACTGTGCTGTGAAACGAAAGGCAACTTCTCCGAGTGGTCCACACCCCGCTGGACATTGAGGCAGCACACCCACACCCCTGATGGGCATTGAACACGTGGCACAGCCCAGTGGGTGATGGTGACCATTCTTTCCGGCCAATTTACCCAATCTCTTGAGAACTGCCAGAGAACAATTTCCCAAAAAGTTGTTTTTTTTGTAATTGAAATAGCATGACTCAATAATATCAAACTTTATTGAAAGGAATAAGGACACAGTCACTTTCCCCCACTTCTATACTAGTTTGGTGATATTATTTGCAGAAGAAAAAAAATGTATAAGCGCAACGTGATTGATGATAGGCAATAACAGTCAAAGCCAAATGAAGAGGAAGATTCAATTGTACTGTTCGATAGGAAGCTTGACAAGTATCTGAAAGGAATGAGTTTGCAGGATTATGGGAGAAGACAGGGGAGGGGGACCAGTTGGATTACTTTTGCAACAAGCCGGTCTGGATATGATAAGCCAAATAGGCTATCCCATGCTGTGCTTATTCTGGGATTTTTTTGTGAAGGGGAGAAAAAGAGGAATGATCTGACAGCTGAAGACATGAGATGTGATGGTGGGAAAGAGTGAGGTTATGATGGTGTGAGTCTGTGAGTCTTTGGCACTGTAGGAGAAGGACATGAATGTGAGGGTGACGTGTGAGAGTATGGGTGGGTTATCAGGGGTTATGTGGGGTGGAAGTTTGGGTATGTGCATCTCTTTGAGAGATTCAGGAAATACTGGGAGCAGAAAAAAATCAAAGATAACCTAAATCACAAAAAACGTTATCAGTTGAGGGTGGCACAGTGGTGCAGTGCTGCCTTACAGAGTCAGAGACCCGGGTTCGATCCTGACCATGAGTGCTGTCTGTACAGAGTTTGTACGTTCTCCACGTAACCACTTGGGTTTTCTCCGGGTTCTTTGGTTTCTTCCAACACTCCAATGACATTCAGGTTTGTAGGTTATTTGGTTTTGGTAAAATTGGAAATTGTCTTTAGTGTGTAGGATAGTGTGGGTACGGGGGTGATCACTGGACGGAGTGAACTTGGGGGGCCGAAGGGCCTGTTTCCATGCTGTATCGCTAAAGTCTAAAGTTAAGTAAAGTCTTTCAGTTAAATTTCCCTTTATTTATTGTAATCAAGATACCATTTACAGCACAGCACTCTGGTTACTTACTTGGCAGTTTCCACTGATACACATGTGCAAAGTCTCAGTGTAACACCGGGTGCCATCAAGCACTTTTGGTGCCAGTTCCACGATCAGTGATGTTCCCTTTGCCAGACACTTCAATGCACAGGGCTTCTCAGGGTCATTGTAGACAGGAAGCCATTCGTAGTACTGGCCCTGGTACTTGACGTCGTTGTGAGCAGAACATTGCTGTGCACGAAATTCCCCAGCTTCAGGGGGGCAGTCCTGGGAAAAAAGAGCATCAACAAGAAAAAAAATGAATGGATTATTCTGAAAGCAATGTTTAAACTCTAAGATTTGTAGTTCACGGGAAAACAATCCGTGGACTGGCTTAATCATGTAGTGTCGTCAGACAATTAATTCAAGCTTCATAAGTATGACACAAACTTCAACCCTTTGTATTAAATTCTTAATGAGTGCATTGTGAGCTGGTTATAACTTTTTGCACAAATGTCAATGTAATAAAGCAAACAGCTTTTCCTTGAGTCATCCTTTACAGAAACATGCATGAAATTGCCAACTCAGACTGATTTAAAATGTCGGCATAAAATCTTACAAAAGCAGCCAAAGTTTGAACTGATATAATGAGGACTTGATTGTCACTTTCAATGCTGAAGCAACACTAACTATTTTATTTGTGTGATTTAAAAGGTGCAGAAGCGACAGAGTATTCCCTGGAGTTTGGAGTGATTAGTTTGATGTTTCCATGATGTTTGGGGTATCTGATGGAGTGGATGGAGAGAAACTACTTCTGCTGGGCTGGCACTGTCTAATGGATGGAGGCAGTAATTTCTGGAATGAATCATAGAATCTCAGGGCACAGAAAATATGTTATATAGATTAAGGACATTAGGCCCATCATGTCTGTGCTGATCAAAAAAGAGTATTTCAACCTAATCCCATCTTCCAGGATTAGGTCTAAAATGCTGTGCATGATGCTGGTCAATATCTGAATAATATTTAAAAGTGATGAAGACTTCTTTCTTTACCACACTTTCAGGGAGTGCATTCCAGATCCCCACCATCCTTCTTCTCCCCTCTAATCCTTCTATCTGGTTGAAAATACATAGGCTATAAAGCTTGCACCAGACTCAGGAATAGTCACTTCCCCTCTGTTATTAGGGCTTGGAATGATCCTTCCATAAACTAGGATACAACATGAATCATTGCAACTTCATTGTGGACATTGGACTTTGTCTCTGGATATGTAATGCTACGATGATGAGAACTATATTCTGCCCTCTACATCTTTCCTTTTGCTCTACTTTGCATTTGGGTTTGGGTTGACTGTATTTATGTATAGTATTGTCTAGTAGTTTGATTGGATAACATGCAAAGCAAATCTTTTCACTGTACCACAGTATAAGTGACAATAATAAACCTCAATTATTATAAATCAATGCACCTACTAGCTGACAGCCCCTTGCTACAGGAAATAATGTCCTCATTATTATTCTATCTAGGCCCCTCATAATTTTACATACTACAACTAAGTTTCATCTCAGCCCCCTCTGGTTCATGCCAGCTTATCCAATCTTTCCACATAGTTATAGGTTGCCAGAACCATTTTTGTAAATTAAGTTAGGGAAACACTTATGCTGACCAAATGTGTTTAAATTTAGGACTCTTCTGTAAATGGTAAATGCTAGGTCAATCATGTGAGACTGATTTGTTTTAATTAATCAAAGGTGTGAAGAATATGGGGGGAAAGGTAGGAGAATGAGTTAGTCATAGATCGATCACAGAACATGGAACAATGCAGCACAGACACACAGGTCCTTTGGGCCACGATGTCCGTGCAGAACAAGATGCCAAGTTAAACTAATCTCTCAGTCATGGTCCCAGTCCTCTTCTTCTTGTGTATGGCGTGCACAGCCTAAAGTTGTAGACACCAAAACACTACATCTATTTTTTGTGCATGCCGGGTTGATTGTATTAGTTGAAACAGGGTGGACCATGTGAAGGTTGCAATCTCTCACCCCATGGTCCCAGTGAATGGTAGATGAGAAGTGAGGGACTGAATGGCTACTTTGACAACAGATGCTGGTTAATAAACAAAATACAAAGCGCTGGAATAACATGCAGTATCTGTGAAGAACATGGATAGGCAATGCTTCTTCAGACCGCTTGTAGTGGCGGGTAGAAAGTTGGAAGAGAGATGGGGCCAAGACTAAACCTATGATAGGTGGATACAGATGATGTGGGATTTGATTGTCAGACGGTTGGTCAAAGGCCAGAAAGATGAAAAGATAAAGCTGTGAGATAAGGAGAGAAGAGGCATGAAATGTGTAGCCAGAGGAAGGGATATTGATGTAAGGGAGGAGGTACAGGGACAGGTGTTACATTTCCTGGAGTTGCAGTGGGAGTTACATCTTCTGCGGTTGCTGGGGAACTGCTTAACCTCCTCCCAGACCAACACGGATAGAGTTCCCCTGGTCCTCACCTTTCACCCCACCAGTCTTCACATCCAACACATAATTCCCTGACATTGTCGCCACCTTCAACATGATCCCCCCCCACCAATGACATCTTCCCACCCAACCGCTTTCTGCAGAGACAGCTCCCAACGCAACTCCTTGGATCACTCATTCCTTCCCACCCGAACCACCCACTCTCCAGCATTGATTACTACATTGAGTCATAATTTTAAAAGTGAGGGTGTTTTGTGTCGCTACCTTGTCTGGAATTTAAAATTACCATGTTGATGTTATTCATTATAGTAAATACATGGCCACAATCATTGTTTGAGTGTCAATCCTGAGTTCTGATTAACCCAATGCAGAGATTTCTGCTGATGGAGCCGAAATGTGCAAAATAAGAAAGGCACGCTAATTTGATCTCTGAAAATAGAAATCATGCATCCATCTGGACTTAATGTAAGTCATTGGGTGTTGGTTGCCTCATAACTATTTATATCTGAGGGGATGGTATCCCTCCTGCTGATTGTATTCAGGAAGGTTCTGTTTTTGGGAGAACCTGCTTTAAATATTCATTGCAGTGTTTGCCACAATGGTCACAGGGGATGTGGCAGTTTCCAGATGATGTGATTAATACAATTGTAGTGATGTGCGTTTTACAACCTAAATGGTGAACATTATTCTAGGATGGACCCCAAAAAATGAATTCAGTTCAGTTTAGTTTAGGCTATTGTCACGCGAACCGAGGTACACTGAAAAGTTTTTTGTTGCTTCATGCTAACCAGTCAGCAGAAAGACAATACGTGATTACAATCAATCCATTTACAGTGTATAGATGATATATAGTAAGGGAATAATGATTAGTTCAAGGTAAGTCAGTAATGTCTGATCAAAGATAGCCTGAAGGTCATCAAAGAGGTAGATATCTGATTTTAACAATGGTTTCTGATTCAAGACGAGTCGAGTCAAGTTGATTGTCATGTGCACATGTTTGGCGAGGAACAGGTACAATTAAAATCTTGCTAAAAGCAACATCAGAGGCACATAGACTCTCACAACACTCAAAAATATGCAGTCTGATGAAGGGTCCCAACCTGAAACATTGTCTGTCTATTTCATTCCACATATAATACCTGATCCATTGAGTTCCTCTGCCGCTTTGTTTTTGTACACAAAAACTTAAATTATACATATATTGCATATAAATTACACATGAACTCAACTAGCCAGTGAAAAGAAAGTGTGCCAAAAAAACACAAATACTCGTGCAATACACAATTAACATACAAGTCCATGATGGTGCGAAAGGTGGTCCGCAGATAGGGATAGGTGGTCCTGAGGTAAGTTAGGGTTGTGCAGGTTGGTTCATGAACATAATGGTTGTAGGAAAAGATTATTTCCAGAACCTGGTGGTATGGGACTTCAGGTTTCTGTACATTCTGCCTGATGTTAGCAGTGAGAATAGGGCATGGCCTTGATGGTAGGTTCTTTGAGGATAGATACTACGTTCTTGAGGCAGTGCCTCATGATGATGCTTTCAATGGTGGCGAGGACTGTACCCTTGCTAAACTGGGCTGAGTACTATTCTCTGCAGTCTCTTGTTTTCCTGTGAGTTGGCATTACTATACCAGGCCATGATGCAACCAGTCAGGGTATTTTTTTAACGTACGTCTGTAGAAGTTTGTTAGAGTATTCGGTAACATGCCAAGTCTTCTTTAACTATTGAGAAAGTCGAATTACTGGCATGCCTTCCTCCTGGGCCCCAGACAAATTATCCGAGATGTTAACTCTATGGAGTGCACATGGGGATATTGTTTGGAATGAATGGCTTTGAGTAATAGGGAGAGATTGGATAGACTTGGTCTGTTTTCCTTGGAGCAAAGGAAGTTGAGAGGTGACATTGTAAAGTTATATTAATTATGAGGCTCATAGATAGGATAGAAAGTGAGCCTGTTTCACATGGTACAAAACCAAAACTAGAGGACATAGAACAGAGGGAGGAGGTTTACGGGGATCTGAGGATTAAATTCTTCAAACAAAGAGTAGTTAGTGTCTGAAATGAGCTGCCTTATGGGCCCGTCTCACTTATGCGACTTTTTAGGCGACTACAGGAGACTATGTGGTCGCCACACGTTCGCGGGTGGTTGTCTGGTAGTCGCCTTCACGGTGGTGAGGAGTTCCCGCATTTTCGGAACTAGTCGCGGCTTCATTCGGGTCGCCGCTCATTTTTCAGCGTTGAAAAAGTAGCGGCGACCTGAATGAAGCCGCCATGGCGAGTAGCGAGAATTCTCGTGCCGTAGATGCAGTGGTAGTGGGTCGCCAGGAGGTCATAGGTTCTCGTCGCTTGTCACTAGTGCTGACAGGTGAATTTCATTGGCTCATTGGGATAAAAAACGTAAACGGTAGTTTTCAGAACCAAGGGTAACCGACCAGTAATGTTAATGTCTGCCGATCTTCACAGCCGTGTATCTCTGGCTTCTTAAAAGTTGTCTCCACTCCTTCTCCCCACCATGTCTCCCCCTTTTCCCCCATTCTCCCCCATCTCCCCCCCTCTTTTAAAGGACTTAAGTGATCCTTCCCATACACTGTGCTTTCACCATCTTAATTACAGTGCCAACCTTCCTGTTCATCGTGGTGTGTGTCTGTATCACATTGGCTTTGCACCGTGTGAATTTCACTCAGACAGCGCTCCCCCCGCTTGCCCTGTCCCCCACCTGCATAACTGGCTGGTGATGGAAGCGATGTATGTGTTCCACTCTGACAGTCGCCGTTCCAGTCGCCAGTTTTACCGCAACCTGCTACGACTTGACAGTTACCGGCAGTCGCCTGAAAAATCGCCTGTGGGACAGGCCCATTAGGAGGCAGTGGAGACAGGAACAGTAACAACATTTAAGAAGGATTTGGACAGATATTTAAGTGAGCAGTGCGTAAAGGAATATAGAAATAATGCGGAGAAGTAGTATCAATATAGATAAGCATGAGGGTTGGCATGCACATGAGGGACCTGTTTCCGTGCCATACATCGCAATGATTCTCGCTGTGTAGGACTTAAAGGGCCTGTCCCACGATGCGAGCACCTAAGAGCTCTCCCGAGTTTAAAAAAAAATCTAACTCGTGGTACCACATCAGGAATATTTTTTTACTCATGGAAATTTTTCAAACTGTTGAAAAAACGTCACCAATTTCCACGTTTCCTGAGTACCTGCTGTTAGCATTACGAGCCGCTACGAGGCATCCACGAGCTCCGACATACCCGTTACGTACATTCTACGTACTTACCACGAGTTTGATTTTTTTTTAAACTCGGGAGAGCTCTTGGGTGAACTCGCATCGTGGGACAGGCCCTTTAGTAAATTAAGTCTCGGTAAATTGTGATTCACTACCAGAATATGGTAGAGTCATAGAGTGACAGCGTGTGGAAACAGGCCCTTTTGCCCAACTTGCCCGCACCGGTCAACATGTCCCAACTACACCAGTCCGATGTGCTTGTGTTTGGTCCATATCCCTCCAAACATGTCCTATTTATGTACCTGTCCAAATGTTTCATAAACGTTGCAATAGTACCTGCCTCAACTACCTTCTCTGGCAGCTCGTTCCATACACCACCTCTGTGTGAAAAAGTTACCCCTCAGATTCCTATTAAATCATTTCCCCTTCACGTTAAACCTATGTCCTCTAGTCCTCAATTTCTGCACTCTGTGCAAGAGACTGTGCATCAACCTGATCTATTCCTCTCATGGGGTAGGGTGGCTCCATTCAGGATGTCCAAGCTCCAGTGTGCTTGGCCCATAACAGGAACCCGAGGATGCTGTTCACCCATGCATTAGTCCCCTCCTGATTCCCACAAATCCTTTACAGAGTGCATGGAGCTCCAATAAAGATCACAAAACGTGATACAGCAATCCATTTGATGAGCACTCTTATGCATGTGTTCACTCCAGGAAGATATATTGCCTTCCAAGTGCCTGTCAGAGATGTCACAGAAGACAACACTTGTTTAATGAGGCCACTGGTCGACTCAAGCCAATCTTGCTTTTCATTATGACCATTGTTGATCTGCCCCAAGTTTCTTCTGTACTGGTTGTTCATGGTTCACTGGATTGAGATACCATTTAGCAAAACTGCACTGGAATCAACCACTTAAGGTCCATCGGAGCGAGAGCAGTGGGAGACAACCAAGGAGATGGTGAGGATTCAGGACAAACATGTCTCCATTCAAAAAGAGGGTAGGTCCTAACTCTAGACCCATTGGATGTTACGGAACACATAGGGCATGATATCTCAATAAGAGGAAGCTCTTGGACACCAAGAGCTCAGTGATGTTGAAAGTCAGTGGAAGGTGCAGTTCCCGAAATTAGAGTGACACATTTAGAGTAACTCTTGAAATAGAGTCTGTGATAAAATCTTGACTGTCAAGATCAAGGAATATCCTAAGGAGTTCCAAAAATCCATGATGGATTGAGGTTGAGAAATGATGGGCTGTGCGAGAGATCAAAGCAGGAGAATGGGTGCAGAGATGGAAGATGTAAATATTCGGTTGGAAGAGTTGGGCGGGAATGGTAGGGGTGGAAGCAGAGCACCAAGGATCTTGGAGTCCAAGTTCATACCTTACTAAAGGTGGCAGAGTAAGTAGATAGGGTGCTTAGAAGACATATGGCATGCTTGCCTTCATTTCTAGGGGCACTGAGTATGTCTGAAAGTTGTTTATAGGACTTTGGTTAGGTTGCATTTGGAGTATTCTGAGTATTGGTCGCCCCATTACAAGAAAGACGTGGAGAGGGTGCAGAGGAGGTTTACCAGATTTTGTGGATTGGAGCGTTTAAGCTAAAGGGCGAGGTTGGATAAACTTGAATTGTTTTCTCTGAAACGTCGGAAGTTGATGGGAGACTTGATTAGGAGAGGTATAGATAGAGTAGACAGTTAGAATCTTTTTCCCAGGGTGGAAATGTTCAACACTAGAGGGCATAAGGTGAGAAAAGGGAAAGCTTAATGGAGATAGATGTGTTGGGCTGTTTTTTTTTAACCCAGAAGAGCAGTATGGGGGGGGGGGGGGTAGCTGGAATGCATTGCTAAAATTGGTAGTAGAGGCAGAAATCATAGTGGCATTTAAGAGGCTTTTAGATAAGCGCAAGGTAGCGCAGGGAAAAAAGGGATATGGATCACGTACAGGCAGATGAGATCAGTTTCACTTGGCTTCATGTTTGGCACAAACGTTGCACGCTGAAAGGCCAATTCCTCTGTTGTACTGTTCTATGTTCTATGAAGGGATTGCATTTATCTTAATGGAAAAGGGATGACGTAGGCAGTGACATGGAGGAGGAAGGATGTGAAGTGTTGAAAATAATAAACAGTAAGAGGGAGTATTACGTTTGTCAGGCTCAAACAAATGGTGCCCCAGGCCCTTAAACAACACAAGGAGGAAATAACACCAGCTCTGACTATCATTTCCTAATGCCCAAGGACTGGAAACATGTTGACGTAGTACTGCTGTTTATAAAGGAGAAGGGGTCAGGGTCAGACTATTGGTCTGATAACTAGGGGTGAGTAAATTGTTAAATAACTTCAGAGCAATAACATAACTCACCTAAAGGGATGCACGGGGGAACTGAGGAAATCAGAATATGTTTGTTAGTGAAAGATTATGGTTTGACTAATTGAACTTGAGGAGGATTGTCAAGATGAGTCTCGCATTTGATTTTGTGAGTATTAGGTTTTAGCAAGGCTTTTAACAAAGGCCTACTAGGCAGACTCATCAAGAAAGTAAAACCACCTGGGTGTCACGAGAAGGTGGCATGTTGGATCCAAAATGTTGGATTCAAAATTAACAGTGGCAGATTAGGTATCATGCTTTTAATGCATGCTAGACCAAGTGCAGACCCATTGGGTCTGTCCCCCAACCCGGATTTGCATGGGGGGGGGGGGTGGTGTGGGGCGGCATGCGGCGTCAAACACACTAACCACCCCCACACACACACACACTAACTACCCCCCTTGATATTATATTAATATTATTAATTTGCTCCTTTTACCCCATAACCGCCCTATCCACTGACGCATAGCCCCCAACTCGCAGGCGTGTCTAGAGTGGGGGGGGGGGGGGGGTAGACAGTGAGGGCAGAGAGAGAACGGGGAGAGACAGAGACAGAGACAGAGAGAGACAGAAGGCAAGAGACAGAGGGAGAGGGGGGCGTGGAGGGGAGGAGGAGAGGGAAGGTGGGTGAGGGGGGGGAGGGTGGGGAAGGAGTGGAGCGAGAGATGGGACAAGAGAGAGGTGAGGAGAGAGAGGAGGGGGAAAGGGGAGCTGAGAGGGGGGGAGGGGAAGACGGGAGGGGGAGAGGTGGGGGGAATGGAGGGGGAGGTGGAGGGAAGGTGGTAGGGGGGGAGGGGGGTGGAAGGAAGGGGGTAGGAGAGGGGGGGGAGGGGAGGGGGGGGAGGGGGTTGTGGAGAGGGGGTGAGGTTGGGGAGGGGGAGAGGGAGAGGGAGGGGAAGAGAGAGGGAGAGGGAGGGGAAGAGGGAGGGGAAAGAGGGAGGGGGAGGGGAAGAGGGGGAGGGGAAGAGGGAGGGGAAGAGGGAGGGGAAGAGGGCGATGGGAAGAGGGAGGGGAAGAGGGAGGGGAAGAGGGAGGGGAAGAGGGAGGGGGAGGGAGGGGAAGAGGGAGGGGGGAAGAGGGAGGGGAAGAGGGAGGGGAAGAGGGAGGGGAGAGGGAGGGGGAGAGGGAGGGGGAGGGAGAGGGAGGGAGAGAGGGGGGGGGAGGGGGAGAGACGATCGGGCCTCCCCGGAGAGGAGTGACAGGTAGAGAGCAAAGATTCTATAGCGGTATAGGATCTTTGGTAGAGAGGAGAGGGGAGAGTGGGGAGGAAGGAGAGGGGGGAGAGGAGATGAGAAGAGGGGGGGGGGGGGGGGGGGTGTAGGGGAGCCGGGTGAGTGAGTGGGCTGCCAAATGAGGAGACAGACGCGGCTTCTGACACAACTGGAATGAGCGTGTAGGTGGACGGGGGTTGGGAGGGGCAGGGCTTCACGAGCTGTGCTGGCAGTGAGGAGAAAGTTCAGCAGATGAGGCGCCGCTGACCTCAAGATCTGCAGAACAAAGATCCTATAGCGGAGCTGTAGAATCTTTGTTCTGCAGAGCTTTCTCGATCTTTCTGCGCCTTTTGAAGAACGGGGGGATGGGTGGACGAACGTACCTCATGGAAAACTGCGCATGCGCATTGACAGCAGTTGCATTAATTCACAGCAGCGGGGGGGCAGGGTCAGGAGGCAGGTGGGCCTGGATTGGTGGGCATGTGGGCATTGTGAGGTCAGCAGCTGGCAAGCGGCAATTATTTTTGAAAAAGTGAGTTTTGTAAACAACTTTATTCAAAATCTGGGGAAATAATCGACCGAATTTAGAGAGGAGTGGATTTCTGAAATCATAAGTTAAATCCTGATGAAATTGTAAAAATCTCCCCGTTTTTACATCTCGTTTTCGAGGAGATGCGTTTCAAAGGCAAAATGACATACACCCATGCACCCACACACACACACGCATACACACAGAGTTTTAAAAGTATATAGATAGATAGATAGATAGATAGATATAAATGAATGGAGTTCAAAATAGTAGACGGCAAAATATATTTTTTTATATTGCAAATTATACCAAAATTGGCAGATAAATTAATGATGAAGAATGTTCTAGACTGCGGGGTGATAACAATGGATTGGTCAAGTGAGAAAACGGAAATCTATTTGAATAAGTGTGAAGTAAAGCATTTGGGGAGGGTAATGAAGATGAGGGACCATCTGTTAATTGGTGGGATATTAAGATGTGTAGAAGAACAGAGGGATTTAGAAACTATGTCCACAAGTTTGAAGGCAGTGGGACAGGTACATCAAGTCATCAAGAATGTAGTTGGTAATTTACCTTTATTGACATGCATAGAGTGCAAGGGTGGAAGTCATGCTAGAATTGGATAAAGCATTGTGGAGCTGCAGTGGGTGCTGTGCACACTTCTAGAAACCACACTGCAAGAAGGATCAGATAGCACTGGGCAGGTGTGACTGATGCCAGGACTGGAACTAGCTAGCTTGCCATCTTCATTGCCATCTTGACAATCCTCCTCAAGTTCAATTAGTCAAACTATAATCTTTCACAAACAACCCTACTCTGGTTTCCTCAGTTAATATATGCATCCCTTCAGGTGACTTTGGAACAAGTGAGACTGAGGGAGATTTAATTGATGTGTATAATATTATGGGCAGTCTTGAAGTATTGAGCAGTATGGATGCCCTTTTTTCAGATCACAATTCCCTTTCTCCTCGGGAGTATACATTTATGTGTATTGGTGATAGTTAGAGGGAAGCTGAATATAAAATAGTCACTGAATGATTACAGGGGTGTCTGTGATTCACTCCGTGAAAGGATGGTAGAGGTAGAAATAATCTTCAGATTTCAACGTAGCTGGATAAGCATTTCAAGGGCTATGACCTGCAGGGATATGGACCTACAGTGGGGATGTGGGATTAACCTAAACCCTTTTGTATCTGGCATGGATATAAAGTGCATTTGTATTATACGTTTCCATGATTCAGCATGATGGCAGCAATACAAATATCCTCGCCCCACATCCTGCTTGTAGAGGGATGACCAGAAAGGCATGCAATACTCCAAATCTGGCCTAACTGAAATCTTATAGCTACATCATAGCTTTCTCACTCGTATACTCAATGCCCCAACATATGAAGGCAAGCATACCATGTGCCATTTTAACCATTCCATCTACTTGTGTTCCCACTATCAGGGAGCTGTGCACAGCAATGCTGTAAAGGGTTTTGCCATTAACTGTGTACTTTTATCTTACATTCCACCTTTCAAAGTGCACAAGCCCATACTGGAGTAAATGGATGGTTGGTGGTTAAAGTGCACTCCATGGATCAAAAGGCCTGTTTCAGTGCCATATTTCTTTGTGACCATGAAAATCATCGTGATTCATAAAGATGCCTTACTGTCACCCTCTCAAAAGGCAATTGGGATAGGCAATAAATGGAAACATCTCCTCCAAGTTAAGGCCTTCCAGACTGTTCCTCTCTCCAATGAAATTGTGATGACCTATTTCTGAACTTTGCCCAACCTTGGGTCTTCAGCCCCATTAATCTGGCTGGCTACTGATAGCGGGTTTTAAACAGTAAACTGAGCTAGTACTTAATACTCTCTGTGGGAAATAAATCCACACTACCTTCACCATTTGTGAAAAGATGTTCTGTAGCTTCTGTCATGACTGGCTTGCTTTAAGGTCGTGTCCTCTTGCCTGAGATTCCTCTGCTATGTGGAAACGTTTCTATCTATCCAATCAATTCCTTTTAAAAAGCCCCAAAAATCCAGCCCGTGAAGCCAAGGGAACGGAGACACCAGCTGTACATTTATTTTTTATTTACTCTTTGGAGCTGTCTGAATATTATGGGTTGAGGGCTTTGTTTCTGCTTGATAAATAAATTCTTTGTAAGAACATCTGGCAGTATGTGCAGTTTGAGGTTTACACAACCAGTGGAAACATCGATGCAAATGTTAAATGTGACTTGTGAGGATCCAGCATTGAGTAACTGCCAAAGGAGCTAAACTTGATAAATGACCAAGGCCTGTCACCACTGGGTATAAAACTATCATACAAGCCTGGGATTCCAATGCCATCTTTATTTAGACAGTTGTGGACTTACTGTTGGAACAACTCAGCAGGTCAGGCAACATCAGTGGAAAGAGCTATATGGTAAATCTTTCAGCACAAATATCCTTTGTTGTAGAATTCAACGAAAATGCCCTGAACTGTTAATTCTGTTCTTTTTTCCGCAGATGCTGCCTGATCTGTTGAGTGTTTCCATCATTTTCCGATTTTATTTCAGATTTCCAGCACCTGCATTGGTTTTTTTAATTTGCTCTTACCAGTGCCCCATTCAGTTGTAATAAGACTTTGCTACATTTATATACAATCCTCATTGGAATAACGGCCAACATTAGACATAACTTCTGAATTCCTTTCTGCACCTATATGGTAACTTGGTATTGTGTGCGGTTCTGGTCATCCCATGACGGGAAGGAAGTGGAGGGTTTGGAGAAGGTGCAGAAGAGGTTTACCAGAATGCAGCCTGGATTAGGGGATATTAGCTATAAGGAGACGTTGGACAAACTTGCACTGTTTTCTCTGGGGCATTGGCGACTCAAGGGAAATCTGATTCATTTATAAAATTATGAAAGACATAGATAAGGTAGGCAGTCAGAATCTCAAGGTGGAAATGTGAAGAAATAGAGGGCATAGGTTTAATGCAAGAGACGGAAAGTTTAAAGAAGATGTGGAGGGCTAGTTTTGTTGTACACTGAGAATGGTAAGTGCCTCAAATGTGTTGTCAGAGGTGGTGATGGAAGCAGATACTATAGTACTGCCTAAGAAGCTTTACATACTATTATCCTTTGTGGGTCAAAGGGCCTGTTCCTATATTGTACTGTTCTATGTTCTAGATTTCATGTGTGGAAGCACCCATAAACCCTGTACAGTATAACAGTATTCTGAAGTCTTTCTTCTTTTGAGCACTATTTTGCTCTTTCAATCTTCCTACCAAACCTCACTGTTCCATTGATAATTTTGTGAACATTCACCTTCACAACTTACTCTTGTATCAGTCTGCTTTACAGCTTACTACACAGTAAATAAGAGTCTCAAATCAGCAGGCCAGGTAAGGACAGTAGATCTCAGTGTGGTTAGTGGGCTTCTTGTCAATCTGGCTGTTTGCATTGTTTGTTTATTGCTACAGGCACGGTGGAGCAGTGGTAGAGTTGCTTCCTTACAGCCCCAAAGACGCGGCTTCAATCCTGACTACGGGTACTGTCTGTACTAAGTTTGTACATTCTCCCCGTGATCCCGTGGGTTTTCTCCGGGTACTCCGGTTTCTTCCCACACTACAAAGACGTACGGGTTTGTGGGGTAATTTGCTTGGTAAAACTGTAAATTATCCCTAGTGTATTGGATAGCTTTAGTGTATGGGGATCGCTGGTCGGCGCAGACTCGGTGGACTGAAGGGCCAGTTTCTGCGCTGTCTCTAAAACTAAAACTAAAAAAAGGTACTAGTGTGCTGTGGTCCAATGCGCTATGGAGAAGCAGCTTCTGGATCATGGTTCCTAGCAACATACTCCTGGCTCTCTGCTCCATCCTCAACATTAGGCTCAGGGCTACACTCGCAATGTGTCCTAACTGCCATTTCCCACATATCAATCTCTGGACTCACATCATCGTCAGTTAAGGAATTCTTATCCAGTAATATCATCCCCTTTTTAACCAATTTCTTCATTCAATGTTTTAGAATCCACAATAATTCCAAAGTCAAAATTTACAATGCTGGATGGTGTACTGATATTTTTCTTTGGTTTGTTCTTCATGCAACAATGAGAATGGATATATTTATTAAAACCCCCTCATCATACTTTTAATTAGCCTTGGTTATCTCTCACTATTGATGGAGTGCCTTTTAAACCAAAAAATATAATTATTATCTAAAAGCAAATTTAATCAAAAATTATCCAAAAGCAAGTTTAATGAAACTCAGAGCTCCCATGGATTTTGAAGAATCAGCAGCAAAGATAAGCAGGAAAAAGCACTGATTGGCTCTAGCCCGAGTGGGAGGAGAGCTAGAAGAGGGGGAAAACAGTTTAAAACTGAGGAATTTGGTTTGTAAATTGGTAAATTAGGCAATTTATCAGTCAATATAAGCAGGACTAGACCTGACTGTGTGGCTGAGGAACTGGTGCAGGTATTTAGATTCTTAGATCACTGGGATCTGTTTTGGAGTAAGGGGGAACTGTACAAAAGGGACGGATTGCATCTTAATGGGTGGGGGACCAGAATACTGGCAGGCAGGTTTGCCACTGCTACACGGGTGGTTTAAAACTGAATAAGGGGGTGGGGTGTCAAATGGGATAGTCGAGTATGGAGATAAAGGGAAAGAGAGTAAAGGGATGGTTAATTACCCCAGAATTAACGGGATAGGAAGCTCACAAAGGGATAGGAGAGTATGGCCAAGTGTAATAGGGAGTGAAAGGTGAGATGTGAAAGGTGAGATGTGTACGGAATTAAAGGTATTGTATATACATGCGCGAAGTATAAGAATTAAAGTAGATTAGCTTGAGGCTCAGTTAGAGGTTGGTAGATATGGCATTGTGGGGATTACTGAGACATGGCTGCAGGAGGATCGGGCCTGGCAACTTAATATTCAGGGTTATACATCCGATAGAAAGGACAGGCAGGTGGGCAGTGGGGGGGGGGGGTATCTCTGCTGATGAGGGATGAAATTCAGTCCCTTACGAGGGAAGACATAGGGACTGATGAGGTAGAGTCACTGTGGATTGAGTTGAGGAATTGTAGAGGCAAGAAGACACTAATTGGTGTTTATGGTGTAAGTGGCAGCAGGAGTTAAAACTGGCATGTAACAAAGGTAATGCCACTGTGGTGACGGGGGATTTCAATATGCAGGGGGACTGGGAAAATCAGGTTGGTTCAGGACCCCAAGATAGAGTTTGTCGAATGCCTCCGAGATGGATTCTTAGAGCAGCTTGTAATGGAGCCGACCAGAGAAAAGGCAATTCTGGATTAATTCTGGACCAATGAACCAGATATGATAAGAGAACTTGAGGTGAAGGAACTGCTTGGAGGTAGTGATCATAATATTAGTTTTAATCTGCAATTTGAGAAGGTTAAATCGGAAGTGTCAGTGATGCAGTTGAACAAAGGGGACTATGAAAGCATGAGAGGGCAGCTGGCCAAGGAAGACTGGAAAGGGATCCTAGCAGGAATGATGGTGGAACAGCAATGGCAAGAGTTTCTGGGCATAATCCAGAAGACGCAGGATCATTTCATTCCAAAAAGGAAGAAAGATTCTAAGGGGAGTAGGAGGCAACCGTGGCTGACAAGAGAAGTTAGGGATAGAATAAAACTAAAAGAAAAGATGTATAACACAGCAAAGAGTAGCCGGAAGCCAGAGGATTGGGAAACTTTCATAGGACAACAGGAAACAAAACGGGCAATATGGGCTGAAAAAATGAAATACAAAGGGAAGCTGGCAAAAAATATAAAGAAGGACAGTAAAAGCTTCTTTAGATATGTTAAGGGAAAAAGAGTAGCAAAGTCAAATGTGGGTCTCTTGAAGGCAGACACGGGTGAAATTATTACGGGCAACAAGGAAATGGCAGAAGAGTTGAATAGGTACTTCGGATCTGTCTTCACGAAGGAAGACACAAACAATCTCCCAGATGTACTGGAGGACAGAGGATCTAAGGGGGTGGAGGAACTGAAAGAAATTTCATTAGGCGAGAAATAGTATTGGGTAGGCTAATGGGACTGAAGGATGATAAATCCCCTGCGCCTGATGGTCTGCATCCCAGGATCCTCAGGGAGGTGGCTCTAGAAATAGTGGACGCATTGGTGATCATTTTCCAATGTTCAATAGATTCAGGATCAGTTCCTGTGGATTGGAGGATAGCTAATGTTATCCCAATTTTCAAGAAAGGAGCGAGAGAGAAAACGGGAAATTACAGACCAGTTCGCCTGACTTCGGTGGTGGGAAAGATGCTGGAGTCAATTATTAAAGAGGTAATAATGGGGCATTTGGATAGTAGTAAAAGAATTACTCCAAGTCAACATGGATTTATGAAAGGGGAATCATGCTTGACTAATCTTCTGGAATTTTTTGAGGATGTGACAAGTAAAATGGATGAAGGGGTGCCAGTGGATGTAGTGTATCTAGACTTTCAGAAAGCCTTTGATATGGTCCCGCAAGGGGGACTGGTGACTAAAATTAGAGCAGATGGTATTGGGGGTAGGATGTTGACATGGATAGAAAATTGGTTGGCAGACTGGAAGCAAAGAGTAGGAGTGAACAGGTCTTTTTCAGAATGGCAGGCAGTGGCGAGTGGAGTGCCACAAGGCTCGGTGTTGGGGCCGCAACTGTTTACCATATATATTAATGATTTGGAAGAGGGAATTAGGAGCAATACTAGTAAGTTTGCGGATGACACAAAGCTGGGTGGCAGTGTGAACTGTGAAGAGGATGTTAGGAGGTTGCAGGGTGACCTGGACAGGTTGAGTGAGTGGGCAGATGTGTGGCAGATGCAGTATAATATAGATAAATGTGA
Organism: Leucoraja erinaceus; assembly: GCF_028641065.1. NCBI lineage: Eukaryota > Metazoa > Chordata > Chondrichthyes > Rajiformes > Rajidae > Leucoraja > Leucoraja erinaceus. The sequence continues at coordinate 29,755,104 of NC_073379.1, read as the reverse complement.
GGTTATCCACTTTGGCGGCAAAATCAAGGGGGCAGATTATTATCTCAATGGGGTTAGGTTAGGTAAGGGGAAGGTACAGCGAGACCTGGGCATCCTTGTACACCGGTCACTGAAAGTCGGCTTACAGGTACAGCAGGATCTTATAGAAATGTATAAAATTATAAAAGGACTGGACAAGCTAAATGCAGGAAAAATGTTCCCAATGTTGGGCAAGTCCAGAACCAGGGGCCACAGCCTTAGAATAAAGGGGAGGCCATCTAAGACCGAGGTGAGAAAAAACTTTTTCACCCAGAGAGTTGTGAATTTATGGCATTCCCTGCCACAGAGGATAGTGGAGGCCAAGTCACTGGATGGATTTAAGAGAGAGTTAGATAAAGCTCTAGGGACTAATGGAGTTCAGGGATATGGGGAGAAGGCAGGCACAGGTTATTGATAGGGGACGATCAGCCATGATCACAATGGTGGCCGATTAGGAAAAGGGGAGATGCAACGAGACCTGGGTGTCATGGTACACCAGTCATTGAAAGTAGGCAGGTACACAAAAATGCTGGAGAAACTCAACGGGTGCAGCAGCATCTATGGAGCGAAGGAAATAGGCGACGTTTCGGGCCGAAACCCTTCTTCAGTAGGCATACAGGTGCAGCAGGCAGTGAAGAAAGCGAATGGTATGTTAGCATTCATAGCAAAAGGATTTGAATATAGGAGCAGGGAGGTTCTACTGCACTTGTACAGGGTCTTGGTGAGACCACACCTGGAGTATTGCATACAGTTTTGGTCTCCTAATCTGAGGAAGGACATTCTTGCCATAGAGGGAGTACAGAAAAGGTTCACCAGACTGATTCCTGGGATGTCAGGACTTTCATATGAAGAAAGATTGGATAGACTCGGCTCGCTAGAATTTAGAAGATTGCGGGGGGATCTTATAGAAACTACCAAAATTCTTAAGGGGTTGGACAGGCTAGATGCTGGAAGTTTGTTCCCGATGTTGGGGAAGTACAGAACAAGGGGGTCACAGTTTAAGGATAAAGGGGAAATCTTTTAGGACTGAGATGAGAAAAACATTTTTTACACAGAGAGTGGTGAATCTCTGGAATTCTCTGCCACAGAATGTAGTTGAGGCCAGTTCATTGGCTATATTTAAGAGGGAGTTAGATGTGGCCCTTGTGGCTAAATGGATCAGGGGGTATGGAGAGAAAGCATTATCATATTGATACTGAGTTGCCGAATGATCAGCCATGATCTATGTTTCTATGAATGGCAGTGCTGGCTCAAAGGGCCGAATGGCCTACTCCTGCACCTATTTTCTATGTTTCTATGTAAATAATGGAACACGAGGATTGCCAATTTTCTTGTGATCTACTACATGTTTATTTACATCATTGGTCTATTTCTTGAGGTTTTCCACCTGCAATTTGCTTTGGTTGGATGTTTGTTCCTCATTTTAACCAGAGGTCCAAGATAGATTATGTCTGCCCCTGGAATTTTATAAAAAAGGAACTGCAGAAGCTTGTTTATATGAAAGATAGACACAAAATGCTGGTGTAACTCAATGGGTCAGGCAACATCTCTGGAGAAAATGGATAGGTGACCATTCAGGTCAGGACCCTTCTTCAGATCCTTCGTCAATCTGCCAATTTTCTCCAGAAATGCTGCCTGACCTGCTGAGTTACTCCAGCATTTTGTGCCTATCTTTGCCCCTGGAATTTACTTGAAGGAAAGATTTGAAATGTTTACTTTAGGCCCCAGCAGGTAACAATGGTCTTCTTCATCTAACAAAGAAACCTTCCCCCTTTACTCCATCAACCCATTCCACAGCAAACCCTTAATGCTCTCATCTCAATGGGGACTCTCCTTCCAGAAGCCTCCAATAAATTTACCTTGTTCCAAAATGCCTTGCACTCACTCTTGTGAATCCCAAGTGAATGTCTCCTGCTTCTCAAATGACAGATCTCACCCAAGGGTTACTTATTGAGCCCTCCCAGCATTTGGTGTGTGGAGATCTTGCGAATACGAGTGAGGTTCAGCAGTTAAAATCTTTCCAAGACATGGCTTGTTGCTCGCCCTACCCTTTGGCCCATTTCCGCTTTAGCTTCTCCTTCAATCTCCAGCTCCGCTGGTTCCTTCCCCACCTTTTAGTGTTGAATTCCATATTTTTTATGACAAAAATATTTACATTTACATTTTGAACATATGTGCACTGATGTTATTTTTAAATTGCTAAAGTTGCTTTTAATTAAAAAAATAACAACATTTGATATGAGCACATTCAGAAACCCTGCAATAAAAGTGCAAACAATAATTTATAGTCTTTTAAATATGTTGCCATGAAGATTTTCACACCAATGTAAAAGAGAAATTGCATTGCAAGGACTGAGTGCAACAGTTCAGTTACAAACAGGTAACAAATGCAGGTGTTTCTTACAACTTGCAATTTCAAACATAATCTCATAATAACTGATTTAAAAATATATATATATATCAAACCACTGAGCAATTTAAAGACTGATATCTGTTTGAGGGATGCTCGTCTTCTCATTTCTTATTATAAGCCTGTTAGTTTTGTACCTTGTTATTTTATTGCTCTGGAAGATGAAGTGACTGGTGGTAAGAGTTTTGCATTATTCCCGCATGACACACACTTTCACAAATATGTTTGGCAGCTTCCCAATTCCCAGAGTCTAACATTGGTGCACTCATGGTACTTGTAAAAATATGAGGTTATTTTTTCAGCCACATAATTACCAGAAATACATCACTTGCAATACCATTTTCTATAAAGTAATATAGAATTCATCCTAACAACAATGAAACAATATTTCTGAAGTGCTTTTGCCCAAGAAGCATGTCAGGAGGCTTCATAGAGGTGAAATGGCTTGTGGCCATGCAGTAAATTATTGGAGATAGGCACAAAATGCTGGAGTAACTCAGCGGGACAGGCAGTATCTCTGAAGAGAAGGAATGGGTGACGTTTTGTGACTAGACACTTCTTCAGACAAAGCCTTCCCTCTCTCTGTCCCTCCCCCACACCCTAGTTCCCCAACTAGTCTCATTGTCCTCCTAATGAATCTTACTGTTTGTATGCCCAATTGTCACTTTCCCCACAGCCAACAATGAAACATTGTACATTTCCTTAGTATCGTCTGCTTTGATCAGTCCTTTTCACATCTTACATACTCTTTGTACCCTTTTTATATCTCTAGTTTCCCTCTGCCCTGACTGTCTGAAGAAGGGTCTCGACCCGAAACCTCACCTATTCCATCTCACCAGAAATGCTGCCTGTCCAGCTGAGTTACTCCAGCATTTTACATCTATCTTCAGTGTAAACCAGCATCTACAGTTCCTTCATACACAATAAATTATCGGAGCTGGTCACAATATGTGCTTTCTTAAGACGCCAAATTTTAACACGGGTCCATACCTGGCTAGTGTGCAATGTTTGTATCTAAAAGACTGCTCACTCTTGAGTATAGGAGCAGGGAGGTTCTACTGCAGTTGTACAGGGTCTTGGTGAGACCACACCTGGAGTATTGTGTACAGTTTTGGTCTCCTAATCTGAGGAAAGACATTCTTGCCATAGAGGGAGTACAGAGAAGGTTCACCAGACTGATTCCTGGGATGTCAGGACTTTCATATGAAGAAAGACTGGATAGACTCGGTTTGTACTCGCTAGAATTTAGAAGATTGAGCAGGGATCTTAGGAGTGGCGGCGCGGCTCTGGCTGCAGCAGCTTACCGGCGGTCCCGTTGTCTTTGTGTTTTTTATGTTGTTTATTTGTTTGGTTAGTTTAGTTTTTTAGTTTTAGTTTGTGTTTTGGGGGGGGGGGGGTTGAAACGGGGTTTGCAGTCTCTCCCTGCGGGGGAATACGACCTTTTTGTCGTATTCCCCTTCTCTGCCTCCGTCTGCGCTGAGGCCTAATGGAGCTGACGACCTCGAGGCTCCGGAGGCAGAGCCCGCCAGGACTTGCTTTGAGCTCGCTCCCGTGAGGGTGGTCCGGTTCAGGGCTGGAAGAGGCTGGGACGCTCCCGTGAGGACGGCCAGCCCGAAGGTGGAACGAGGCTCCCGTCGAAGCGGCCGAGCTCGGGAAGGTGCGGCGCTGGCAGCCCGAGGGAGGTTCGGTGCACAAGTCGGGGTGGCCCGGTCCGCGAGGAGAAGCGACGCCCAAGTCGGGGCGGCCCGGTCCGGGGGAGAAGCGACGCCCAAGTCGGGGCGGCCCGGTCCGCGAGGAGAAGCGACGCCCAAGTCGGGGCGGCCCGGTCCGGGGGAGGTTCGGCGCCCAAGTCGGGGCGGCCCGGTCCGGGGGGAGAAGCGACGCCCAAGTCGGGGCGGCCCGGTCCGGGGGAGGTTCGGCGCCCAAGTCGGGGCGGCCTGGTCCGGGGGGAGAAGCGACGCCCAAGTCGGGGCGGCCTGGTCCGGGGGAGGTTCGGCGCCCAAGTCGGGGCGGCCCGGTCCAGGGGGAGAAGCGACGCCCAAGTCGGAGCGGCCTGGTCCGGGGGAGGTTCGGCGCCCAAGTCGGGGCGGCCCGGTCCGGGGGAAGTTCGGCGCCCATGTCGGGGCGGCCCAGCCCGAGGCTGAAGACGGCACAGTACTCACGTGAGGGTGGCTGGGGCGGTGTTCTGGCGGCGGTGGCCTGAGTCCGGGTTTCGGCCGCGGGCCAGCAGCTGTTTCTGCAGGACTGGTGGGCGGCAGCTTCAACCACCCCGGGCCGCGGTGTTTGAGCCGCGGGACTGTTTTAACATCGCCCGGGGGGGCGGGGGGTATCGCCCCAGCGCAGAGGGAGAAGAGGAGGGAAGAGACTGCGACCTAAGACTTTTGCCTCCATCACAGTGAGGAAATGCTGGGTGGACTCACTCACTGTGGTGGATGTTAATGTGTGTTTATTGTTGTTTTATTGTATTGTATTATATGTATAACTGCTGCAATTTCGTTCAGACTAAGTCTGAATGACAATAAAAGGCTATCTATCTATCTATCTATCTATCTATCTTATAGAAACTTACAAAATTCTTAAGGGGTTGGACAGGCTAGATGCAGGAAGATTGTTCCCGATGTTGGGGAAGTTCAGAACAAGGGGTCACAGTTTAAGGATAAGGGGGAAATCTTTTAGGACCGAGATGAGGAAAACATTTTTCACACAAATTGGTGAATCTCTGGAATTCTCTGCCACAGAATGTAGTTGAGGCCAGTTCATTGGCTATATTTAAGAGGGAGTTAGATGTGGCCCTTGTGGCTAAAGGGATCAGGGGGTATGGAGAGAAGGCAGGTACAGGATACCGAGTTGGATGATCAGCCATGATCATATTGAATGGCGGTGCAAGCTCGAAGGGCCGAATTGCCTACTCCTGCACCTATTTTCTATGTCTCTCTTTAAATGTTGGTACATGTATGTAAGGTATTATGCAGGTAAAAATGAAATGGGATTGGAGGGGAGAGGACGAGAGAAGAGTTTGAGGCCAAGACTGCAGCAAGGACTCCTTAGTATGGCTGTTATTTCTCCAGAAAAGTCTATTTAGTGAAGGAGAGCAATATAGCGCAGGTAATGTTTAAGAAAGAACTGCAGATGCTGGAAAAATCGAAGGTAGATAAAAAAATGCTGGAGAAACTCAGCGGGTGAGGCAGAACTATGGAGCGAAGGAATAGGTGACGTTTCGTGTCGAGACCCTTCTTCAGACTGATGTGGAGGTGGGGAGGGCGGGAAGAAGAAAGGAAGATGTGGAGACAGTGGGCTGTGGGAGAGCTGGGAAGGCGAGGGGAAGGAGGGAGAAAACAAGGACTACCTGAAATTGGAGAAGTCAATGTTCACTGCCAAAGCAAAATATGAGGTGCTGCTCCTCCAATTTGTGGTGGGATTCACTCTGGCCATGGTGGAGGCCCAGGACAGAAAGGTCAGATTCGGAATGGGAGGGGGAGTTGAAGTGCTGGGACACCGGGAGATCAGGTTGGTTAGTGCGAACCGAGCTGAGGTGTTGGGTGAAGCGATTGCCAAGCCTACGCTTGGTCTCACCGATGTAGAGCAGCTGACATCTAGAGCAGCGGATGCAATAGATGAGATTGGAGGAGGTGCAGTTGAACATCTGCCTCACCTGGAAAGACTGCACAAGTAATGTTCATTCATTGAGTGGTCGCCAGGTGTCAATGAAGTTACACAATTATCTCCATTCTGGCAGATACTGCAGGTGTCTCATCATAAACAGAAACAGATGAAGGCCTTTTAGCCCCTCAATCCTCCTGTACATTTCATAAAATCCTCTATCTAATTCATTAACCAATGATAGAATGGTTACCACATTCACTAACCACCCATGCCCAATATCACTCGAGCCCTTTAACATCGTCTATCTGTAGTTAATATCAATTTTGATATATAACACTGGAGCATCCATGGCCCTCTGTAGCAGAAGGATCCTGAAGGTAGGCATGTTCTCCCTGGCTTTCTTCATGTGCACTGGTTTTCTCCCAAGGACATGCTGGCTGGTAAGTTGTAGAAACAAATGAACTGCAGATGCTGGTTTACACCAAAGAACACAAAATGCTGGAGTAACTCAGTGAGTCGGGCAGCATCGCTGAGGGACATGGATAGGTGATATTTCGTGTCAGGACCCTAATTCAGGCTGATTGTGGGGGTGGGGGAAGATGGTTGAAAGAAGGGAATAGAGGCAATACAAAGCATGGTATTAAGTAAACATAGGCGATGGGGGTTTGATCGACTGATGGTTAGAACAAAGGCCAGAGATTATAGCAGAAGAAGTGAGAGACTGATTGAAGAGCTGCAAATTGTGAAGCCAGTGGAAGGAATGTCGTAGGGAAGGGAAGAGAAGAGGAGGGGAAAAATACGTGTGAGTGCAGATGGGGCACAGGGGAGGGGGAAGAGAATGGAGGGATGTATGGGAGAAAGGAGAGGAGAGTTTGTTTGAGGTGACCCAAAATTGAAGAGTTTAATGTTCATACCTTTGGGTTGTAAGCTACGAGGTGCTGCTCCTCCAGTTTGCATGCCAATGGAGGAGGCCCAGGACAGAAAAGTCAGTATTGGAATGGGGGGTGAAAGGGGAGATCCAATAAGCCTTGGTCAGAGGAGGTGCACATAAACCACTTTCTCACCTGTTAGGTCTGCTGGATGGAGGTAGGGAGAAGGTATCTGAACAGGTGTTACATCTTCTGTAGTTGCAGGAGAATGTACCTGGAGAGGGTATGGTATGTGTGCGAAGGAATGAGTGTACTGCAGGAGATGGGATGATGTGACTGGTTGTGGGTCACATTGGAGGTGATGGAAATGTTGGGGGATGTTGTGTTGGATGCGGAGGCTGGTGAGGTGGAAGGTGAGAACCAGGGGAACTCTTAACCTTATTCTGTCTGGGGGGAGCGAGGGCATAACCACGGGACACAAAGTTGACATTGGTGAGTTAACTCCTTCCAAGGACAGAGGGGGAGATTCACGTTTACTAAAGAAACAGGGTATTTTGGATATCCTAGAATGGAAATCTTATCTTGGGAACAGATGGAGAAATTGAGTAGGGACTAGCATCTTTGCAAGAGGCAGGGTGGGAGGAAGTGTAGTCCAGATAACTGTGGAAGTTGGTAGGTTTGTAGTAGACGTCAAAACTCCCCTCCCATTCCCTGTGTGTCACGTGGACTCATACATTTCCCCCCCCCCCCCCCCCCCCCCCCCCCAACCACTTATATTGCTTCCTCTGGCTTCACAATTTGCAAGTCTTCAATCTGTCCAACTCAACCTTCTGCTTTAATCTCTCGCCTTTGTTTCAACCATCTGCCTATCTAACCCCCTCTCACCAGCGTCCACCTGTTACGCATAGACCAGCCTCTTGTCTCTCCCAACCTTGTCCCCCACACCTCACAATGTCTGAAGAAGGGTCCCAGCCCAAAACATCACCTATTCATGGTCTCTAGAGATGTTGTTTGACCCATTGAGTTACCCCAGCACTTTGTGTCCTTCAAGTTTGGTAGGTTAATTGACCACTGTAATATATCCCAAGTGTCTTAGTGAGTGAGAGAATGTGGTCAGGGGGTGGGAGTTGATAAGAATGTGAGGAGAATTTAAAAAAATTGGATTAATACAGAATTCATGTAAATGGTTGGTAGATGTATGGTGTGGAATCAGTGAGCCAATGAACCTGCTTTCATTCTGTATGGCTCCATGGCTCTATAAGTGGACCAGGTATATCTTTCCATGATTAATTCACATTTTACACTCCAATAAGATAAAAAAATAAAAGGTCATTATTTGGATGCACATGACAATTAAATCAGACAAATGAATGAATCAATTTTTTTTTACATCTCAAGGAAATTCTGATCTTGGTTGTTATCCGCTGGACTGGAGGGCGGCAGCTTCGACCACCCCGGGCCGCGGTGTTTGAGCCGGCCCGTTTGCAGGGTTCAGTGAGCCGTGGGACTGTTTGTGCCATCGCCCGGTGGGGAATCGCCTCAGCGCAGAGGGAGAAGGAGGAGGGAAGAGACTGCAGCCCTAAGAATTTTGCCTCCACCACAGTGAGGAGGTGCTTGGAGGATACACTGTGGTGGATGTTAATTTGTGTTTAGTGTTGTTTATTATTGTATGATTATATGTATGACTGCAGGCACGAAATTTCGTTCAGACCGTAAGGTCTGAATGACAATAAAGGAATTCGATTCAAATTAATTCAATTATGACATCGGCAATTTAATAAAATATTAGTGTGGATTGAAAGGTCACCAAACACACTAAGGGATGACATTTCTCAAGATTCCCACAGGAAATAAGAATGCCCATAGGAAACAGTTAAAAATCACAGAATTAGAACAATGGAGCATGTATCTTGCTGTTTAAAACTTTAACAGATTTGTTTATATTGAACCTCATTGTTAAACTCATCATTTGTCACGATCAGACTATGTGTGTTTATTTACTATCTTCTTCTAGATTATATTTTTCCTCAAGAATAACCGGAATAACCGGCAAAGGCAGAGTGAGAATGAAATGGGACAATTTGTTCAGAGCAACAAATATATATCACTCTTATTCCTGGCCAGTGGAAGTTGTCATCAATTAGCAGCAAAAGATCCATTTTATGAGCCTAATATCCTCATCTCTGCTGTCCCCTCCTGATGTTTCTCAGAAAACAATGAATAAAATCCTTCAAAATGGGGACCTGCTCTGTAGAGAGACAAGAGAAGCTGGGCGTGTATACACGGCAGATTAAGTCAAGGGGATGTTCAAAATGATAAGGGATTTCAATGGCTTAAAATTGACAGCGGCAGGTCAGCAACCAGAGGAGTCTGCAACCAAAGATGCTACGAGCAGAGACGTTTTTACACAGTGAGCTGGTGTGATCTTGAAAGTGATGCTGAGAGGGAAGTGAAAGCAGCTTCACAGGAACTTCCAAAAACAAATTGGTTAAATATTCAAAAAGGAAATAACTGCCTGGGAATACTGTGGGGAACAATGAGGGGAATAAGTTAAAGTGGAAAGCTCAGTTACAGAGCCAGCATTCATGGGCTAAATATCCCATCTCTGAAAACATATTTCTTTGATTAGTGGCCAGAGAGGGAGTAGTGACTGAAGAACCCAGGGGCCACTGCCACTGCCACTGGGTACCCAGTTTAGGTACGATATGATACAATACGATAGAACTTCATTTATACCAGGAGGGAAATTGATCAGTCATAATAACACAAGATACATGAAACATGAAATTAAAGTGACGATTGGAAAGAATTGTGGATATGCAAAGATTGGGGGGGGAGGGAAGGGGTGTCAGTCTATCCCACAGAAAGGGGAGGAGTTGTACAGTTTGGTAGCCACAGGGAAGAAGTATTCAAGCAGCCTGCTACCTCATACTGGCAACTGTCTAGGGGAGGCTTAAATGATTGGTCTCATGAATTAGGTTCAGATGGCTGCTTGCACAGCGGAGGCACAGGCTAAGCTCATGTGCATTTGATCTGTTGCCAACCTGCTTTACACCTGAGAAACAAATGCAAGGATAGAAATAGCAAACTGATCTCTGCCCCGTTAAATGATTATTCATCTTGTCACTGGTTGCAAGAGCTTTCAGTTTTTGAAGTTAAAATCTCAGCGGGCGAGGCAGCATCTATGGAGTGAAGGAATAGGTGACATTTCGGGTCGAGACCCTTCTTCAGACTGATGTGGGGGTGGAAGGTGGGCTGGAAGATGTTTGATGTGCTGCATAAATGTAAATGTCGAGCTGCATATGTTCAAAATAGTAATCTGGTGAATGGTAGGGCTCTATAGTAGTACAAGTACATAGTTCTCTGAACATGGTGTCATGTTGGGGAATCACGAACCAGAGTATCTAGGTTTCAGCTGAGGGGAAAGCCATTATAGGAACTCGAGGGGCAACTTTTTCACACCACGGGTGGTATGCATATGGTACAACCTTCCAGCGGAAGTGGTTGACATATGTATGATAATGGCATTTAAAAGACATTTGGACAGCTACATGGATAGGAAAAGGTTGTGAGGGATATGTCAGATGTAGTTTACATGCTATATGGCTTGATGAACCAACTATTTGTCATTATTCACCATTAGGAACCAAAATAATCAGCCTATGATCGATAGTGCAATTTAATATCTGCATATTCTATTACACTCTTAAACATGAAAAATGCTTCACAACAATTAAACCTAGAATACTGTTGATTCTGTTAGTGAATCAGCACTTACCCATCTGTAAGATTATTAATTATGTATGTCTCATTTAGATGAACGATGTACACTGTATGGGTTTCGAAACCTACCAGAGTATAATTGAGTGTATTGAATGTAAAGTTATGGAAAATATGAGTTTATTATATGCTTAGTATTGACTCTCATGTGCTGCTTACCATTAAAGGTAGTCTACTTATAACATAATACATCATAACTAGCATCACTGCAATTGCTGAAAAGGGCAAGCTTTTGTGAAGCCATACTTTAGGAGATGATGCATATTCTCATCTTTTTCCATTTCAAACGATAACTCTGGTCACTCATTTCATATAAGTATCACCCTCCATGTGAAAAGGTTAGCCATTACGTTCCTATTAAATCTTTCCCCTTTTTCTTCTGCCTATGCCTCTAGTTCTTGACTCCCCAACCCTGGAGAAAAGCATGTGTGCATTCAACTTATCTGTTAGAAACATAGAAACATAGAAATTAGGTGCAGGAGTAGGCCATTCGGCCCTTCGAGCCTGCACCGCCATTCAATATGATCATGGCTGATCATCCAACTCAGTATCCCGTACCTGCCTTCTCTCCATACCCCCTGATCCCCTTAGCCACAAGGGCCACATCTAACTCCCTCTTAAATATAGCCAATGAACTGGCCTCAACTACCCTCTGTGGCAGAGAGTTCCAGGGATTCACCACTCTCTGCGTGAAAAAAGTTCTTCTCATCTCGGTTTTAAAGGATTTCCCCTTTATCCTTAAGCTGTGACCCCTTGTCCTGGACTTCCCTAACATCGGGAACAATCTTCCTGCATCTAGCCTGTCCAACCCCTTAAGAGTTTTGTAAGTTTCTATAAGATCCCCTCTCAATCTCCTAAATTCTAGAGAGTATAAACCAAGTCTATCCAGTCTTTCTTCATAAGACAGTCCTGACATCCCAGGAATCAGTCTGGTGAACCGTCTCTGCACTCCCTCTATGGCAATAATGTCCTTCCTCAGATTTGGAGACCAAAACTGTACGCAATACTCCAGGTGTGTCTCACCAAGACCCTGTACAACTGCAGTAGAACCTCTCTGCTCCTATACTCAAATCCTTTTGCAATGAAAGCTAACATACCATTCGCTTTCTTTACTGCCTGCTGCACCTGCATGCCTACCTTCAATGACTGGTGTACCATGACACTCAGGTCTCGCTGCATCTCCCCCTTTCCCAATCAGCCACCATTTAGATAATAGTCTGCTTTCCTGTTTTTGCCACCAAAATGGATAACCTCACATTTATCCACATTATACTGCATCTGCCAAACATTTGCCCACTCACCCAGCCTATCCAAGTCACCCTGCAGTCTCCTAGCATCCTCCTCACAGCTAACACTGCCCCCCAGCTTAGTGTCATCCGCAAACTTGGAGATATTGCCTTCAATTCCCTCATCCAGATCATTAATATATATTGTAAATAGCTGGGGTCCCAGTACTGAGCCTTGGGGTACCCCACTAGTCACTGCCTGCCATTGTGAAAAGGACCCGTTTACTCCTGCTCTTTGCTTCCTGTTTGCCAGCCAGTTCTCTATCCACATCAATACTGAACCCCCAATGTCTTGTGCTTTAAGTTTGTATACTAATCTCTTATGTGGGACCTTGTCGAAAGCCTTCTGGAAGTCCAGATACACCACATCCACTGGTTCTCCCCTATCCACGCTACTAGTTACATCCTCGAAAAATTCTATAAGATTCGTCAGACATGATTTACCTTTCGTAAATCCATGCTGACTTTGTCCAATGATTTCACCACTTTCCAAATGTGCTGCTATCCCATCTTTAATAACTGACTCTAGCAGTTTCCCCACTACCGATGTTAGACTAACTGGTCTGTAATTCCCCATTTTCTCTCTCCCTCCCTTCTTAAAAAGTGGGGTTACGTTTGCTACCCGCCAATCTTCAGGAACTACTCCAGAATCTGTTCCCCTCATGATTTGATACACCTCCATAAGATCACCCCTCAAGTGATAGGAAGAACACTTTGAATATAAAGAACTTCTCCCAGACGTGGAATGAACACAAAAAGCATCGGACTATTGGAAATGCTGCTGCTTATTTTCATTGCAAACAGATGGAATAGAAAGCCTTGTTATTCCCCATCCCTATCTGGTTTGGCAGTAGACCCTCAGCTATAGGTCTACTTACATTGAAGAGCTGACTACAAACATTGCTTCTCACTCTAGTCAGGGTTGCTGAGAGTAAAATTAAATGAGCAAGACTTACCACACTGCTGCATGTCCTGTAACGGATATTCTGCCCATCACAATTTCTACAGAAACAAGCAAAAGATAACACATAAGATAGAGAGAATGAAACACAATACAGTGGACAATCTGCATATACTGGACAGAAATCATTATATAGGTGTCAAAAGAAATCCCAGTATTTTATTTATTATATTCTTGTAGCTTATTTAATCTTATTTAACCTTTCTAAACTATAGAACAACGCCACATTCCACAGCAAATTAAACCCCTGCTGAGTTATGTAAACTGCAGGAGACCCAGAACACAATTGAGATTGATTCAGCCAAATATTGGGGGGACAGTTGAAGAGGTATTGAAAGAGAAATACAATTGTCACCTGGATTTTGAAGGGGAACATCGCAACCAACTTGAAATTGCTGAGATGACCGGACTTATACGAGGACAGATCGGGTTATCTGGGCCAAAATTCACTAGAGTTTAAACTAATTAGAAAACTGTTACAAGTGTCAAAATGAGGACAGTCCAACAGACTGGATGGGAGGAGGATATTTCTGCTTGCTGGTGGGTCCAGGTTCAAAGTGCCTGCTCCAATGTATCTCCAGTTCCTAGTTTACTGTTTCTATGTTCTCATGTATTAACACTATCTAGAAAATATGACATATGAAAATGGGACATTAGTTGGAGTATATGGTACAAATAAATAACATGGACATAGGGGATCAAATCATAAGTGTCTACATAAACCCAGTAATTTTTATTTGAGATTTATATGGCAATATTGTTGAGTTTTATAATTTTTTAGTCTATTTTAAAAGCTGATGCTATGGAAACTGGTGAGAAATTGACTCAGGATTTGATTGAACTGAGAAGAAATGAACATAAGCCTCAAGGCACGTATGAAATCCAGCACAAGTTCCTTTGAGAAGATCAAAAATAATCAGAAAACCTCTCACTCTTTTCTTTTAAAAAGTAAAAATAGTGTAACATAAATGTGTGACATACATTGACGATGAATATTCACATCCAGAGTGTAGTCAGATAGTCAAATAAACTGTTGCACATTTCCACACAATTCTCCATGTCTGCATTTTTCCATTTACTCTAAAAAATTGGGTTGAATGTGGGGAATGTATGCACATACATCTATATTGTATGGACTTTAGCAAAGTCCTTTGCAAGCACACACAGGAGGTTAGAGAAGATTAACCGGAATCGAACTGGGAGGAAGATGATGAATGGAATACAGAAATGATTAGTAGGATGAAAGCTGAGGGTAGTGACAGATAGTTTTTTCAGCGCTGTTGGAGACATCCACCCGCCTCTGCATTATATGCTGAATTGAAACATTCAGTTATATGACAAACAGTGGAGGCATGGGTCAAATTATTTTCCTGATCACAAAAATGTATCAAATAATTCCAGCCCGTTCTCTGCGGAGATTATATACAGTATTGGAAATCACTTTTTCAGAATGACTTTCAAACTTGTGACTGGCCAGCATCCCGACTCACTGGGAAGTTATTAGATTTGAGGAGATTAGAATATGATGAACTATATGAAGATGATATTTTAAAAACAATATATAGTTGAAATTGTGAAATGATCAGGTAAAGCAAAAAAGGTTAAAGGAAGGCAGGCTCTGAGTGTTTCCTAATGTTGACAGGAAACAATACAAACAGTTTCCATGTAAATCTTCAGCCTTTATTTGAGAAGTCTATTAGTTTGGGAAATTGGAAATATCAATGAGGACCCTTACAGAACCGTGCCTGTCAACAAGTTGCCCAATAAACTCCAGGCTGTTGATGCTGGTGCTGTAAAACACAGTTGTATCCTATTAACAATCAATCTGATTGAAACCAGTTATTTTAAAGCCACAACTCACATGTTGTGACTGCAAACATTAGATCCTCATCTTCCTCTTAAATTACTTTCTCTTCATTTCATACTCGCCAAATCTCTCTGAGGCATTCCTTCTTTCTGTCAAACCCACACAAACCAGCTTCTGTGATGTGTAGGAAGGAACTGCAAATGCTGGTTTACACCAAAGATAGAAACAAAATGCTGGAGTAACTCAGCAGGACAGGCAACATTTCTGCAGTGAAGGAATGGGTGAGGTTTTGGGTCGAGACCATTCTCGTGATGTTGTGGCTCTCAGGAGAAAGCCAAAACAGATCATTCACGGGGCAATTCTGATGGAACATACTGCTTGTATTGTATTCTTACCCTGTTCAGGACTTGGTCATGAGGTCACTACTATAGAGCCACCTATTGACTGCTTTTCGATTTTGGAGAATGTCATTGCTTAAAAATTGGTGTTTCAATGATGGGCGAAGGGAGGGAAAATGCTCCTTGGTGAAGGATGTAGATAAGCTGGTGGATAATATTACCCACATAAAGTATGTCCTTTGACCTAAGCGGCCAGTGAAACTCCCGAAGGCTTCACTCTAAGATTCATGGAAGGAAGTTGCCATGGAGATCTATGTAAGGGCCCGAGTGCGGTCTATGAGTGCCTGCACTTTGGGGATGCTTGCAATGGCAACAAATGGATAGAGCCACACTGCCTCTTTCCGTGGGGTGAAGGAAAAGTAGACGCCGTTTGAATATAGAAGTTGGACAATCTCAGTAATGTAACAGCGAGCAGCGAACTGTGAGTTGTGGAAGATGTCAGTAGGTGTATGGCGACAGATTAAATAGTGGTTAAGGTTATGTATTGGTTAAGTCGCTGGTCCACCAGGTTCTGTACCATTTATCTAGAGATACGAGTTCAAATCTCACCATGGCAACTGGGAATTCAATACAGGGAATTTTTTTTATGATCCATTCACAGCTCCAATTCCACGATGCGATTGACTCTTAACTGCTTCCTCAGTTCAAGAACAATTACGGATGAATGATAAATACTGGCATTGGCATCAATATTTGCATCTTGCTAGCTATATAAAAAATATCCTGAGGGCAGGAAATTAAGAGCAACAATGGAGACATACAGGGAACTGTGGATGCTGGAATCCTGAGCAAAACACAGTGCTGGAATAACACAGTGGATCTGGCAGCATCTTAGGACTTAAGGTACCAAACCAAAATGTTGCCTGTTCATTTCCTCCACAACTGCTGCCTGACCCATTAAGAGTGACAGTGATCTTGACTTGATTTTGCAGTGGAGCAGACAAAATGTGTAAGAAGGAATTGCAAATGCTGGTTTAAATCGAAGATAGACACAAAAAGCTGGAGTAACTCAGCAGGACAAGCAATCTGAAGAAGGGTCTCGACCAAAAAACATCACCCATTCCTTCTCTCCAGAGATGCTGCCTGTCCCGCTGAGGTACTACAGCTTTCTGTGTCTATCTATTGTGATTTTGACTTTATCTCTTGAAGTATTCCAGACACATATGTGGATGTATTTGGTGTTTGTTTAAATGTTGCTCTACAGAGAGGTCCAGCGGAGTGGGTTGGTCCGTAATTCAGTGAGCAATATATCTCAAATGATGAGTCCTTCTATATTTTCTTTCACATTATCCATGTGGCTGCCCGTGATGTCCCCAAACATTATGACAATCTGCTTGTCACCACGGGATTGTGGAAATATTGCTGGTGATGATAGGAATGCATAGTTGTAAGCATGAGTAGTGTGTGCTAATCATAAGTGGTGAGGAAGCCCAGAGATGTGGAGATGGGTGGCAAAGAACACGTTGAACGTGGCACTTTATATACCAAAGGGGAAGCAGGATTAATGACAACTGCTTGTTCCACAAGTAAATAAAAACAAATGTTTATCAAACCAGGGATACTGGAAATCATCCAAAATCTTTAAATCGGGCTTTGGACAATTGTTGATATTATTTGCAGGATTCAGAATCACGCTGTTAGTGTTAACAAAAATCCCAAAGGGAAGCCAGGAGTCAAATTCCCACTGGCAGCAAAAGTCTCGGAAATTGGTATGTTTTTGCTTCAATGTGGAGTAAACCTATTTTCAGCTGCATGGCTGTGCTTCTTCCAATCTTGTGAGAATAGATTCTCATCTTTCAATCTGGCTTGTCAGAATGAGGCACAATTACTGGAGGACAATCACTTATAGTGAACCCAGTTTGTACGCAGATGGCGGTGAGAATGGTGCAGCCTCCCTCACAGGCAGCAGCTGAATTGAATGCATTGATGTGTTTTAAGGGATGTTGTATAAACACAAGGGAGGGGAAGGAATACTGTGAGATGGTGTTGCTTAACTATCAGCAAAAAATAACTGGGACACAGGCAGGTTTCTATGCTGTAATGGTTTGATATGCTTGGTACATGAGCTCACAACTTCTACATGACTTTTGACAGTGTATATTATTGTGTCTGTGAATTGGAGAAATTCTGACTAAATTCTGAAAAGCATCCCCAACAGAGACCCAGAGTTATGCAAAACATCGCTTAGCATGAAGCGTAGAGTGGGCTTTGTTCCATGGAACACACTGTAGTTTGCAGCCCCATTTCCACAAAGAATTTCGGAAATGGTCAATGACCAAGCTCAACCTAAATATTACATGGATTTAACGAATCAAGGTAAAAATATGTTTTTACCTCCGGAGGAGGTAGTTGAGGCTGGGACTATCCCAACGTTTAAGAAACAGTTAGACAGGTACATGGATAGGGCACGTTTGGAGGGATATGGACCAAACGCAGGCAGGTGGGATAGTGCATTGAGACTTTTTGGCCGGTGTGGGCGTTGAGCTGAAGGGCCTGTTTCCACACAGTATCACTCTATGACTCTATAATCTACAATGTTCTTACTGCCTCATGTCTTACCCCAACTACATTTGAAAATTTCTGCTGACTGGCATGCAATCCTCTGCGTGCCTCAGAGTTTTCCATCTCTGCTTCCTTTTCTAATTTACTGATGGATTGGATAATCTGAGGGAGTTTCAGAAAGCTGCAATTTCTTCCTCCTAAAGCTTGCTCAGGTTAATGAGTCTCTCATAGAGTCATAGTCAAATAGTGATACAGTGTGGAAACAGGCCCTTCAGCCAAAATTGCCCATACCAGCCAACATGTCCCAGCTACACTAGTCCCACCTGCCTGCGTCTGGTCCATATACCTATAAATGTGTCCTATCCATGTACCTGTCTAACTGTTTCTTAAATGTTGGGGTAGTCCCAAGCCTCAACTATGCCCTTTGGCAGCTTGTTCCATACACCCACCACCCTTTGTGTGAAAAAATTACCCGTCAGATTCCTATTAAATCTTTTCCCCTTCACATTGTACCTATGTCCTCTGGTCCTCAATTCCCATACTCTGAGCAAGAGATTCTGTGCATCCACCAGATTGATTCCACAGGATTTTATCTCATTTTCCTCTTATTTTGACAACAAATTGTCACAATTTTATAAAAAAGTAAATAATTTGAATTATTGCAGGTTTTTAAATTTGGAAAGAAAAAATAATTTGAACTCAGCAAGTGAACAAAGCAATCTAAACAGATACTTGATTACGAATCCACAGGGTAAATTAGCAATAACTCATTCAGTGGAGTTATGTACAGCTGCGGTCACTGCCCAAGGTGCATTAAGAGGTGACAAATTCCACTGAGTTCCGTGAGATTGATTCAGATTGTAAAAAAAGGGGTAATTATGCAGTTGGGCTCAAGTAGCAGATTAAAAAAAATGTAATCTAACCCTTGTGTGGAGCAGCATTTAATGAATGAATTGAAGCTGTTAACTCTCTGATGTGCTGAATGTATCTGAGGAAGAAACAGACATGGATGTGGAAGAAAAAACAATAGCTTTCAAGCTCATTACTCGGTTAACTCTGCTCCTCCACGTCTGTGGTTGGATATAATTAACAGATGTTAAGTTTAACAGAAAAGGAAATGATCAATGGCCAGGAGAGAGCAACAATCTGCAAAGTTCCACTAAGTTAACTAACATAGAAATAAGTCAGTAGCTTCAGTAGAGTAAGCCAGAAGTTAGGTGACAGCATGTGCAAAGGTGGCTTTAAATTTCATTTTTTATCTTTAAAACCTTGGGTTCCAAACAGATACCAGAGTACGGTCATGTTATTTTGCTACCATTGCCAGCACGGTTTCAGCACAGTAATGTCAAATGATTTTCATATATTGCTGCCAAAAGTGCAGAATACGTGGCACAGATATTTTGTTGGATGTCATAAATGCAGTTAGGATATGATTTTCTGCAAACGATATTTCTGCTATTTTCTTTGAATTTTCAATAGATTTTTTGCAGAATTTATAGTGAATTTATAGTGCACTAATGCAAAGGTTAACAGTGTAGAATAAACCCTGTTAAATCAAGAAAACTAACAGTATCAGCCTTTAACTCAGAAGTTGTAATACAAATATGTGAAGTGATACTTCAGAGGTACTTTGTCTTAAACTGGTCTTAAATTGGCTTAACCTCCCAAAATAATGACAATACATTTTAGACATAATATCAGCAAGAGTAATCTGCCATGTTAGAGGTTGTGGGGGCATTTGGTTCAATGACAAAAAGAATATAAAAGATATAAAAGTAATGGGGAAACTATTTCCTCTAGTGAGGGGATCTAGAACAAGATGGCATAATCTTTCAGTTCCGGGAGCTCTGAGTTACAGAAAGAAATGTGGTAATCTGGAGATTGCTCTGCAACATCCATGGATACTGGCTGTGCCAGCAACATATAAGCACCAGAAAGATGTATTACTTCCTGCAGTCATCAGGAAATCTTAAAGCTTACAGGTGTCCATTCGCCAACTCTGTCTCTGTTGTCCAGTTAGCTCCACACTCCAGCTTTTTCTCATTACGTATGTACAAATGAATTAGAAGCAGGAGTAGGCCATTCAATAAGATGGTAGATGATCTGACTGTAACCACAACTCCATATCGTTGCCTGGCTCAACATCTTTTAATATCACTGCATATTAAGTATCTACCTCACATTAAAAACATTCAGATACTCCACTCTCATTGACCTTTAAGGAATCATTTCTAAAAAATTGCGACTGAGAGAAAAAGTTTCATCTTATCGATATCTACCTCTTTTTTTAAACAGTGATTCATTATTCTAGAATGTCCCATGGATGCCTCTACATCCAAGCCTTAAAGATCCCTCAGGATCCTATATCTATCTTTCCATTAACTTATTTCTCACTTTTCTGAACTATAATAGGGTTTCCTAGTGCAGAATAAGGATAATGCAACTCGAGGGACTATATTGGACCTGGTATTGGGAAACGAGCCTGGCCAGGTAAATGGTATTTCAGTGGAAGAGCATTTTGGGGATAGTTATCACAACTCTATAAATTTTAACTGTGTAACAGAGTGAGCAACACCGGAAATTGGAGGAACAGCACCTCATATTCCGCCTGGGTTGCTTGCGTCCGGCTGGCATGAACATTGAATTCTCCCAATTTTGCTAGCCCTTGCTGTCTCCTCCCCTTCCTTAACCCTCGAGCTGTCTCCTCCCATCCCCCCGCCCTCGGGCTCCTCCTCCTCCCCTTTTCCTTCCTTCTCCCCCCCACCCCTCATCAGTCTGAAGAAAGGTTTCTGCCCGAAACTTCACCCATTTCCTTCGCTCCATAGATGCTGCTGCACCCGCTGAGTTTCTCCAGCATTTTTGTGTACCTTCTATAAATTTTAAGATTGTTTTGAACAAGGAAAAGTCTGAATCTTGGGGGAAGGTACTGAATTGGAGTAAGGCAGATTACAGCATTATTAGACAGGAGTTAGGGAGAATAAATTAGGAGTGGTTGTTATTAGGTACCTGCCTTATGGGGGTTGTTTATAGGACAGCTGATCAAAGTTCCAATATGGAGGAGGGATAAGGATGGCAAGGAAACAAAACTGGATAACCAAAGGAAATTGTAAATTTGGTCAAAAATAAAAGGATAACAGGGTCTTTGAGTAATATAAAACAATATGGAAAAAACTCATTGTGATAAGAAGAGTCAAAAGGGGTAATGAAATGTCTTTGGTGAATCAAGTTCAAGAACATCCTAATGTACACTTTTATAAGTACAATAACGCAAGAGGGTACCCAGGGATAGGAAGGACTACTCAAGGATAAAGAAGGGAAATTATGCTTGGAGTCAGAGGATATGGGTGGGATATTAAATCACCAAGGAGAAGGATACGGAGGGCGGTGAGATCAGTGTGGAGAACACTAATATGCAAGGACGATTTGAAATCATGAAGGAGGTGTAATTGGGGTTCTTGAAAAATATTAAGGTGGATAAAACCCATAGGACCTGATTTAGTAAGGCATTTGACAAGGTTCCACATCGTAGGTTGCTCTGGAAGTTTAGATCCCATGGGGTCCAAGGAGGGATAGCTGAATGGATAGCAAATTAGCTTCATGGAAGGAAGCAGAAGGTGATGGTGGAAGGTTGCTTCTCAAACTGGATGCCTGTGACTAGTGGTGTGCCTCAGGGTTCGGTGCTGGGCACGTTACTGTTTGTCATCTACATCAATGATTTGGATGAGAACATACACGTCAAGATTAGCTAGTTTGCTGATAATACAAAAGTGGGTGTTTTGCAGATAATGAAGATGATTGTGAAAGATTGCAGCAGGATCTTGATCGGTTGGGCAGGTGGGCTGAGGAATGGTTGATGGAATTTAATACAGAGAAATGTGAGGTGTTGCATTTTGGGACATCCAACAAGGGCAGGACCTACATTGAATGGTAGGCCTCTGGAGAGTGTTGTAGAGCAGAGGGATCAAGGATTGCAGGTGCATGGTTCTTTGAATATCAAGCCTCAGGTAGATAAGGTGGTCAAAAAGGCTTTTGGCACTTTGGCCTTCATCAGTCAGAGTATTGCGGATAGAAGTTGCGAGGTCATGTTGCAGTTGTGCAAGACATTTCTGTGTGCATTTGGAGTATTGTGTTGTGCTCTGGGCACTATGTTATTGGAAAAATATTGTCAAGCTTGAAAGGGTTCAGAGAAGATTTATGAGGACTAGAGGGTCCAAGCTATAGGGAGATTTGAGTAGGCCGAGTCTCCATTCCTTGGAGAGCAGGATGATGAGGGGTGATCTTATAAAGGTGTATAAAATCATGAGAGGAATACATCGGTAGATGCACAGAGTAGGGGAATCGAGGACCAGAGGACATAGATTCAAGGTGAAGGGGAAACTATTTAATAGGAATCTGAGGGGTAATTTTTTTCACATAAAGGATGGTGGGTGTATGGAACATGCAAGGTAGTTGAGGCTGGGACTATCCCACCTTTAAGAAACAGTTTGACAGGTACATGATAGGACAAGTTTGAAGGGATATGTTGCTGGGATATGTTGGGCCAAAGGGCCTGTTTCCACACTATATCACTCTATGACTCTGACTCTAATCTATCCCATGATATTGAGAGAGGCGAGAGAGACTTGGTGAAGATCTTTGTATCTTTGCTAGTCACTGGTGTGGTCCCAGAGGATTGAAGAGTAGCTACTGTTGTACCTTTGTTTAGAAAGGGAAGCAGAGATAATCAAGAAAATTATAGGCTGGTGAGTCAGGACTCTTCAGATTGATGATCAGTCTGAAGAAGGGTCCAAACCCAAAATGCTGTCTGTCTATTTCCCTCCACAAATACTGCCTGACCAGCTGAGTTACTCCAGCACTTTGCTGTTTGCTTAATTGTGCCTTTACGTGGCAGCTTTTGAATGTTCATGCAGACAACATCAAGCATAGCGCATTAATCAACATTCTCTGTGAATCTAACCATGGAATTCAGTCAACAACAAAATCTATCTGAATACTCTATCCACTTCGAGTGCAGTGACAACAGTTTAGGTTTATTACTATCATGGCAAACAAGAGGACTGTCCACTGTGCAAGAGCCTGGCCGAACATTTGAAACATAGATGAAGGGCACGAAAGAAAGGCTATCATGTGTACCAACGTACTGTGACAACCTTTGTTTGTATGCTATTCAATCAGATCAGATAATAAATAGTCATAAATACAGTCAAGCCAAACTGAAGTACAGTAGGTAGAGCAAAGGAAAAGATAGAGTACATAATACAGTTCTTAGCATTGTGGTGCACCAGTCCCATAGACAATCCAATGTCCGCAGTGGGGTAACCATATAACCATATAACAATTACAGCACGGAAACAGGCCATCTCGGCCCTACAAATCCATGAAATTTTTTTCCCCTTAGACCTGCCTGACTGTGCCCACCATAATTCTCATCCATATGCTTAGCATGATACCAATGAACCTGCCTCCACCACTTCCCTGGGAGCTCCCATACCGCCACCACTCTCCAAGTTCCCCCTCATGTACCCCCGCAGTCCCTTAATTCTGAAGTCATGTCTCTTGGGAATCTTCCCTATTCTCAAAGGGAAAAGGTCTATCCCTCTCATCATTTTAAAGACCTCTATCAGGTCCCCCCTTAACCTTCTGCGCTCCAAAGAATAAAGCCCTAACTTGTTCAACCTTTCTCTGTAACTTAGTTGCTGAAACCCAGGCAACATTCTAGTAAATCTCCTCTGTACTCTCTCTATTTTGGGTAGAAGGGGATTGGACAGGACCCCAGCTTATGGAAGGACCATTCACAAGTCTGATAACAGAGGGGAAGAAGCTTTTCCTGAGTCTGTTGGAGCAAGCTTTGAAGCTTCAGTATCTTTCGCCTGACAGGAGCGGGCCGAAGAAATAATGACCGGGTGGGACAAGCCTTCTTAGCCACTTCCTGGAAGTCTGTTCTTGAATGAGGAATATTGGGTTCCTTTAGAAGACACATGATTTTGCGAAATTTCAGAGGAGGGAAAAAAAAACTAAGGAGTAAATATAGGTACTAAAAATAACAATGGGCAGGAGATTTGATTGCTCAGATATTTATTTTTAAATGCCATATAGCAGCTTGTATTTAATTAGTTGCTGGTAAGTCTTAGGTTTTCATAGTTGACCCATCAAATATTTAGACCTCCAACAGCAACATACTGTGAACAAAACCACATCAATGTTGGGTGCTAGACCTATAACTTTATAGAGCGGCAAGATTTTACCAGCACTGTTTTGCTTTTGATAATTAAGTAGGTTTCAACACTGTTTTTGTACAAATCCACCTAATTGTTAGAAAAAGTTTTATATAAATTGGTTCCTTGTGTCCTTAAGCTGCATTTATCCCTCGAATTATCCATACAAGCCGAGGGTAAATAATTGTTTGCAGTTCCTGGTGTTATTCATGTGCCTCCAGTACAGTTTCCTGCAAGCATACCGCATGGAAACAGGCTGTTCAGCCCAACTCGTCCATGCCGACCAAGATGCCCCATCTTAGCTCGTCTCACTTTCCCACATTTGGCTCATATCCGTCTAAATCTTTCCTATCCATATACCATTGAGAAATAGCACTTGACTAAATAATTAAAGCAAACACGGTATAAATCTATGATTCAAATGCCTTTTAAATGCTGTTATTGTACTTACCTCAACTACTTCATCTGGCAGCTCATTCCATTTATCCATATACGTCTGAATGAAAAAGTTGCACCTCAAATTAATATTAAATCTTTCCGTCTCACTTCAAACCTATGCCCACTATTTCTTGATTCCCCTACCCTGGGTCTGAAGAAAGGTCCCGACCTGAGACGTCACTTATCCATGTTCTCCAGAGATGTTGTATGACTCGCTGTGTTGCTCCAGAATGTTGTGTCTTTTTCCAGGAAAAAGACTGTGCATTCACAATGTCTATTCCCCTCATGATTTAATACACATCTATAAAATCACTCTCTCCTATAATCAAAGGAATAAGATCATAACCCCTCCAGGCTCTCCTTACAGCCCAGGCACTTTAGATTTAGAAATATTCTTCACCACTCTGTTTACTTGTAACAACACTTTTAGTGAACTAGATACTTGTTCCTCCATGCTCTCCAACGTTCTTCAGAGCCCTACCATTCGCTAAGAAGGTCCTGCCCTGGTTTGACTTCCCAAAATGCAACACCTCACACATATCTGAATTAAACTCCATTAGCCATTTCTTCGCCCACACCACCTCCACTGTCTACAATACCATATATTTTAGTGTCCTCTGCAAACTTAGCGTCATCTGCAAACCGTGCATTGTACACTCTCAATCAAACCATTGATTTAGATGAAAACAGCAATGAGTCCAGCACTGATCCCTGAGGCGCACCGCTAGTCACAGGCCTCCTGTCCAAAGAATCTTCCTCCACCACTCTCTGCTTCCTATCATGAGGCCAATTCTGTATCCAGTTTGCTAGATTTTCCTGTATCCCAAGTAAGTTAACCTTCTAGTGCAGCCTATCATGTGGAACTAATGAAAGGTCTTGCTGAAGTCTATGTAGGCAACATCACAGGCCCTGCCTTCATCAACCTTCTTGGTTACCTCTTCAAAAATACTCAATCAAATTCGTGAGATGCAATTTCCCTTGCACAAATCATGTGGACTGTCCCTAGTCAAGAAGGGTCTCAACTGTAAACTTTGCCTATATATGTCTTCCAAAGATGCTGCCTGACCTGTTGAGTTGTCCAGCATTTTGTGTCTTTGTTTGTAAACCAGTATCTACAGTTCCTTGTGTCTGTGCCTTGTGTCGCCACTGTTGAGTTATTTTAGGAAGTGTCATTTAAAATTGCCAGTTAAACTGTGTGGATTCATTACAGTCAGTAATATTTGATGACGTGAGTTGCAGGGAGAGTTTACTCATTGTTACTGGAAGCTTAATAAAGTGCAGCTGCACTGCCATTATTATCAGTGTCATTTGGCAACATAGCACAGTGCCACAGAGTCTGGGCTTTGTGAAAACATGGATTAATCCTCAGTCAGAATAACTAAACTATCTATCCTGGGTTTGCTTTATTTATTCAAAGTCAACTGCAATTTCTCAACTGTATTTATGGAATGTATTTTGCCATTATATTTTTACCATTCTGAAATATTGTATAACACAGAGCTATTATTCCACAACTGATTAGTTACTGGAGAGGATTCTGAGGATTAACATTTACACGCATTTGGAAAACGTTTACATTTAAGGGGCTGTCCCACTTGGGCGACCTAATTGGCGAGTTTAGAAGAGTTTAGGAGAGTTTGAAAAAAATACAATGTTGAAGACCTCCTTCGACTATGTTGAAGACTAGCTTCGACTAGCTACGACTAACTTCGGGAACATTGGACACCGAATAGTGGAGAGTGAAGACATCCTCCTTCGATCTCCTTCGACCTCGATGAAGACTATATACGACTACATTCGACTATCTTCGATTACCTTCGATGACCCTCGATTACCTATGACCAACATGCCGACCTACTACGACTAAACCTACAAGTAAAAAGAGTATCGATTTTTTCCATGGCG
Organism: Leucoraja erinaceus; assembly: GCF_028641065.1. NCBI lineage: Eukaryota > Metazoa > Chordata > Chondrichthyes > Rajiformes > Rajidae > Leucoraja > Leucoraja erinaceus. Next base: position 29,728,912 of record NC_073379.1, on the reverse strand, counting down.
ACCTTTTTTTACTCGCGGGCATTTTTCCACATGTTGAAAAATACGCCGCGATCTAGCTGAGGCCTCGAGTATACGGGGACTACTCTTGAGCATGAAGGAGAGTTACAAAGACCTCCTAGGACCTCGTGTCGACCATGCTGCAAGTATGAGTCGAGGGCAAACTCGCCAGAACTCGTGGATTAGGTCACTCAAGTGGGACAGCCCCTTAACATTTATTGTCACTGTACCAATTGGTACAGCAAGATTTGGGTTGCCATACAGCCATACAAATAAAAACACAACACACGATAGAATTTAACAAGAACATCCCTACACAGCGGAATCAATGTTTCCCATTGTGGGGGAAGGCAATAAAAGTTCAGTCATCTGCCTCTATGTTCACCGGTTAACAACTGTTAATTAGGGATATGATTGTATGTGATAATTGTAGGATCTACTGAATCCCATGACAGAAACCAAAGGACATATGACGTTTAGCGGAGCCAGACACCTTGTGTTAAGTTTATTCCGGAAGCCACTTTTACCTACATTCTCACCAATCATAACCCGTGTACGAATAAGGCCAATTAGTGGGCCCGACCTTGGAATTATTATTGAGCTCTTGTGGCTGGACCTTCTCGTGTGGTTGCTCGCAAGTCACTAGCGGTAACCGGCTGTATGCAAAACCAACGTGGGCGTGAAAGCGCCACAGCTCCCCCCTCAGCCGCCGAGTAATACAAGGTGGCGACTGCCTGGCTATGTCTGGCCAGAACAAGGGGTCACAGTTTAAGGATAAGAAAAAAATCTTTTAGGACTGAGATGAGAAAAATCATTTTTCACACAGAAAGTGGTGAATCTCTGGAATTCTCTGCCACAGAAGGTAGTTGAGGCCAGTTCATTGGCTATATTTAAGAGGGAGTTAGATGTGGCCCTTGTGGCTAAAGATATCAGGGGGTATGGAGAGAAGGCAGATACAGGATACAGAGTTGGATGATCAGCCATGATCATATTGAATGGCGGTGCAGGCTCGAAGGGCCGAATGGCCTACTCCTGAACCTATTTTCTATGTTTCTATGTCCTGCCCCTTGATTGGTACTGCAGTGTTGGAGGTCTTTGACAGGAAGTGTTGGGGTCATATGACTTCACTGATTCGATAGGTGAGGTAGTTGGTTGGTTCTTGACGTATGCTGGCTCGGATGTCCTGGTAAGCTCCGATCTTTACAACTGCCTATTAGTAGACTCTCCCTGTAACTCAACTGAAAGATGTATTTGTTTAGTGCCTTTTCCACAGCTAAGTTTCCATTGCAAACAAAACAAAAACAGACAGAGCTGCAGGAAAGAGTGACCTATATAGATAACCTATATGTCAATTAGGTAATTTTTAAGAAAGTTCTTAAGAAAGAAACAGTTGATAAGACTTGGGGCGGGAATTGCAATTACCATTTCTGTTGTCATAGAACTAGGAATGAATGAGGGAAATGCTTCCTCGTGCATATACAAAACCATTTCACAATTATAAATATTATAAATTGACATCAAGGAAGGAGGGTGGAAATTCAAGTGTAGAGAAAGAAATTCTCATATTTCAACTTATGAGAGTCATTCAACATCCCTAGGAGACAGCCTAATTAATCCGTGTCTTGATTCTACTGTGCATCCATCATTATTCATCCGAGGATGTACACTCCATTGAGTATAAATGGGGATCCTGTGGATAGGGTGAACTGTTTCAAATATCTGGGAGTCCACATCTCTGAGGATATGACATGGTCATCACACGCCTCAGCACTGGTGAGTAAGGCAAGGCAGCGCCTTTACCACCTCAGGCAATTGAGGAAATTCAGAGTGTCTCCGAGGATCCTCCAGTGCTTCTACGCAGCGGCGGTGGAAAGCATCTTGTCCGGGAACATTACCATCTGGTTCGGGAATTGCTCTGCCAAGGACAAGAAGGCTCTGCAGAGAGTAGTGCGTTCGGCCGAACGCACTATGGGAACTTCACTCACCCCCCTGCAGGAACTATACAACAGGAGGTGCAACTCCAGAGCAAACAAAATCATGAGAGACCTCTTCCACCCCTGCAACAGACTGTTCCAGCCGCTACGGTCAGGCAAACGCCTCCATTGCCATGCAGTGAGAACGGAGAGGTTGAGAAGGAGTTTCTTCCCAGAGGCAATTCGGACTGTAAACGCCTTTCTCACCTGGGACTAACTCTACTGAACGTTTTTCCTTCTATTATTTATTATGTAAAATAATATGTGTGTTATGATTGTGTTTATAAATTGTTTGGTTGTTTTGTTGTTCCGCGAGCATTGCCACTTTCATTTCACTGCACATCTCGTATGTGTATGTGACAAATAAACTTGACTTGACTTTGACTTGATTATTCAGCAGCATGGTCCCAGTGTGTGGCAAGCATCTCAATCAAATAACACCCATATCAAGTACCTATGCTCAATACAAATATCAAACATCTATGCTCAATGGGTTCCTTAAACATAAGTACAGTAACATTGAATGAGGCCTCTTGGCCCATCAAGTCCACCCCCGCTCTACTATAAATGGGTCTTTTTCTCATTGGCAAGGTGTAATGAGTGGTTTGCCATTGGGATCAGTGCTGGATCTTCAACTTTTAATCATTTATACAACTTATCGGGATGAAAGATGACTGTTATTTTTTCTGATGCCACATAGGTAGACAGGGAAGTAAGTTATAAAGTGGACATAACTTTGTCATGTAGGAATATATGCTGAGAAGTTTGCACTCGAAATATTCTGCACTCTGTATCATCCCCTTTGGTCTATCTATTGCACTGGAGTTAGACTTAATTGTATTTTGGTGTGGTATATTTGATTTCTTTGGATAGCATGCAATACAAAGCTTTTTACTGTACCTCGGTACACGTGACAATAATAAACATAAATTATACATAATAAACAGGATTTGTGTACAGGAGTAAAGATTTCTTACTACATTTATATATAGCTACACCTGGAGTTTTTTTGTGTTTGGTCTTTTTATCTGTAAAAAGGCTATACTTTCAAATGTTAATGCAGTAAAATACATTAGCTAAATCCCAGGGCTGGTAGATTTGGTATTTGAGGACAGATTGAATAGACTAAAATATCTGGACTTTAGAAAAATTAAACACAAAAACATTAGAGCACAGCTGGATAAAGGAGGACATTTTTTCCTGGCTGTAGAGTCCAGAATATCAGGAGGGTTGCTTTAGGATTGAGAGCAAGAAACATTTCTTTACTCAAGACAATAGTGAACATTTGAATGAATGAATGAATAAGTTTATTGGCTAAGTATTCACATACAAGTAATTCAGCTTGGTGCTCCGCTCGCAAATGACAACGACATACAGTGACAGTTAGGAATGACACATAAAACATTAAACATTAATAATAAAACATTATTGATTAAACATGTGAATTAAATAAAATACTTGCTATCCCCAAGGACAGGTGGAGATTCAGATATTTTGTTCAGTCAAAATAGAGGTTGAAATTTTTCCTAGTTTGGAAATATAGGGATAGGATGGGAAAATAATGCTGAGATGGAAGATTTACCACAATCACAATGATTGGCAAAGGAGACTCAAAGGCCAGACGGTGCACTCCTGCTCCTACTTATGTTCCTATGATGAAAGAACTCAAGCATTCTGAAGTCATTTGGTCATATTTTATAACAGTGTGGTTGAAGAAATTCCTCTTTCAATTTTTTTTTTAAAACTAAAGGTCAATAAATTCAAATCTGAAAAAAAACCACGGAATTGAAGTAATGTTTGAAATCATAGCTCAAGAGTATAATTCTTTCACTGCCATTTTGTTGCCACTGGGATAACAGGGCTTTGCTTGAGGTTTGATGAATTGGCTGGATATATATTACTGTACCTTAAGCCAAAACTTAATGTTTACCGAAAACCTGAGGTTACTACTTGAACTTGGCAGGTGGTATTTTCTATTTACGGTTGTATTAACCGCAGTATTTTCCCATAGTGGCAAATAGAGGTCAGCTCCATTCAGCTCCTTCATTTGGATTCCTCATCTGCAAAATAAAGTGGAATTCAAGAACTGACTTATATGTCCTCTCAATGACAAGGAAAACCGCCACAAGAACCATGGGTTTAATTTGATTATTAAACACTGACCTATTTTCTCAACCAACATAGAGAAATAATAAAACTGGACAGACCACCTGGCATCAACCCAGGAACTGAATTTGGACATTGCAATGTCACTCCCAACCCCATAAACCTTATGACATCCTCATCACACAATACCTGGGCACTGGCATCTAAAATGAGAGGGTCGTCCCACAAACAAATCAATCAACAGCCTGATATAATCGTACTCATAGAATCATTCCTCGCAAGCGTTGTGCCAGACTCATCCATCACAGCCCCAGGGTATATCTTGTTCTTCCACTGATAAATAAGTGCACTCTCACATTGAACCACACTTGGAAGAAGAACTGAAGGAGTTCTGATGCAGAATGTCCTTTGTACGGGGGGCTTCAGTACCCATCATGAAGAGTGGCTTAGCAGCACCACCAGAGACCAAGCTGGCCATGCTTCGTCAGATGTAGGGGTCAGATACTGTATATGCTTGGTCGGATTTATGCTTGCAAGGATATAGCTACCCAACTGAGTCTGCAGCAGATGGTGAATGAACCAACACCAGAGGCAAACCTATTTACTCTTGTCCTGACCAAATCACCTTTGTCAGGTGTATTTCTCCACGGTAGCATTGGCAGAAGTGACCATCACACAGTGCCTTTGGAGCCGAAGTCCCACTTTCACACATCCAAGACACCTTCCATCATGTTGCGGTATGACAAATGTGCTAAAAATGATAGACAGTTCAGATTTGGCAGCTGAAACTAGGCATCCATGAGATGCTGTGGATCGTGAGCTGCAGCAGGAATACTATCACGACCTGCAAGCTCAAGCACAGCATGTCTATCATTCTGCCATTACCAAACCAGGGATGAATCCTGATTCAATGGGGAGCACAAAAGGTTGACTTGGAGCTGCACCAGACATCTAAAGATGATGAGGTGCAAGCCAAGTGAAACTGCAGTACCATCCATTTAGCAGGCTAATAGCAAAAATAGCATGCAATAAACAGCAATTAGTACTTCAGATTGAAGTTCTGCAGTCCTATAACATTTAGTTAGATATAGTGCTCTAAAGCACCCCACAGAGCCCAGTCCCTCCATGCACTAGAGTCTCCCAACCCCTGCAGAGTAGCTATTAAGATGGCTGATCCACGGGCGGTTGCTGCTGGGGACGCAAGTCAGGCCCTGATCAACCCCAGCTGTGTCGCCTGGGCGAGGGTGTCTGATGTTGTGTGACCCGAAACACATGATGATCCCAGGTTACATCACTGAGGATGCAGCCCAGCGCATCTAGGAGATGTATATTTTTCACACTGCACAATTAAACAGTTAATGCGGGCCAGGGGAGAGTCCCAGAGGTGCCCAGTATTTTGAAGACTAAAGAAACACGACCATGTTTAGTCATAAGTTCTGGATAGATACATACAGCATGGAAACAGGGCATTAGGCCCAACCTGCCCACACCGACCAAGAAGCCCAACTAAGCAAAGCCCATTTACCCACATTTGACCCATATACCACTACATCTTTCCTATCCATGATCCATCTCAGCTTCCTCCTGACATCTCCACCATCACAAAAGTCAGCTTTCAGCCAACCCAATTCACTCCACAAGATATCAGCACTGGATACAGGATGGACTTCACAACCAGCTAACTTCCTAAATGTCAACTTTATGTTCCAGAACTAGCTGTGTCTCCAGCAAAGTTTTCCCCCCACTAGTTACAGGAGTGGTATCTACCCAACAATGTGGAAAATTGCTTACATATCTCCAAAAAGCAGAAGTCCTGTGGCTGTGCTGTACTTACCAATGCCCAGTTCAGGATTTGACAGAATTTGTCAGAACCACTCAACAGATCTCATCACAATCATGGTCTAAACATGGATCTAAGATCCAAGAGATAAATTCTACAGGTAAATAGAAAATGATTCCTCTTGATGTTCTAACGCTATTGGATCAAGTACATGCCATCCCCGGGTTATGAATGTGGTCCATTTTTATAGGCACACAAAAGTCGATTTTGCCCACGTTGGAAAATACACAAAATCAGTAGTTCCTCTTCTGGAACAGCACTCATAGAGTGGTCAGGTTCTGGGAACCGTGCAATTTCCAAGTCTCTGGAAAGTATGATCTTGGTCCAAGGAGATATTATTTTCTCACTTTTAGACCCAGCAACACTGGCAACCCTGGAGCGGTGAAGTAGCGGTCGTCTCTTTCCACCGCCACTCCGTGCAGCTGTGCTCATTCACTCGCTCACCCCGCTGCTGTAGGGCCTCGCACAGCTGCCTCCACCAGCACCTTAACCATGCAGTTAATCCATGCAGCCAGACCTGAACAGTATTCAAAGATGGACTGATGGAAAGATACATTTTTTTCTCATCTCTGTTCTGAATAGTTGAAACCTTATTTGGAGATGACAATGTCCATTTATGAACACCACAGCCAGGAAACATCATGCCTGCATGAATATTGTCAAGTTCTGGCACTGGGCAGCACAGTGGTGCAGCTGGTAGAACTACTGCCACACAGCACCAGACCCAGGTGTGGAGCTTGGATGTTCTCCCTATGAACGTGTGGGTTTCCTCTGGGTTTTTGATCCCATTTTTTGCCACATCCAAAGGACATGCAGGTTTTTTAGGTTAACTGGCCACTTTCACATTGCTCTCACTGTAGAGAATGGATGAGAAAGTGGGAGAACATAGAACCACTGTGAATAGGTGATAAATGGTCGCCATGGACTTGGTGGGCCATAGGGCCTGTTTCCATGTTGTATCACAGGAATTAGATGTTTACATGTAACAAGTCCAAGCATGCATAGTGCTTCTACATGAGCAGATTGTACACGTTTTTGCTTATGGGCCTCCTTACTGCGATGACACACTCGTTTGGAATTGCAGCTCTGCACATACTCTGGAAAAGCTTTGCACAAATTCAGCAAAATATACAAGAATGACTATATTTTATTCATACATTCATTCATTTCGAGTGGCGCAGTGGTAGAGTGCTGCTTCACATCGCTAGAGACCGGGTTCAACCCTGACCACACGTGCTGTCAGTATGGAGATTTTGCGTTCTCCCTGTGACCACACGCATTTTCTCCGGGTCCTCCCACATTCCAAAGACATGATGGTTTGTAGGTTAATTGGCTTCTGTAAATTGTTCCCAGGGTGTAGGATGCGAAAGTGGTATAACATAGAACTCATGTATGGGTGAACATTGGTCGGCATGAACTCAGTGGGCCGATGGGCCTGTTTCCACACTGTATGTCTAAAACTAAAACATGGGATTTAAGCATCATGGGCAATGGCATCCTTGAGAAGGTTGTGGTGAGCCATGTTCATAAACTTCTGCATTGCTCCGAATGAAGACATTCCCACAGTTCTACAGAGAACTCCAGGTTTTAAATTGAGCAATAATGAAGGAACAGCAAGATATTTCCACATCATGATGATATGACTTGAAGGGGAATCCCCATGTGCTTGCTGCCCTTGGAGGTGGTATTGGGAAGCTTTACCAAGGTGTCCTAGATCAGTATCTATGATGCATCTCATAGAGTGTACACTGCAGCCAGTGTGCAACAATGATGGAATAGATTAATGCTTAGGGTGATTGATGAGGTGCAATCAAATGGCCTGCTTTATCCTGGGAAGTGTCAAAAATTGTAGTCACCTCATCCAGACAAGTGGGCAAATTATTTGAGAGAAGTGGCAATGAAGATTATGTCATCTTCTAAAATTCCACATATTGTAAGGTAGCAAGTGTAATCACACTAATCAATAAATAAAATAGGAGAGGGGGGAGCGAGAAAATGCAGGGGTTACTTGAAATTAAAGAAATCAATGTTCACACTGCTGGGTTGTAAGCGGCCCTAGAAAAATATGAGGGGCTGTTCCTCCAATTTATGTGTGGTCTCACTCTGACAATTGAGACCGAGAACAACCGATACATTATATCAGGTTGGAGGAGGTGCAAGTGACCCTCTATCTCACCTGAATGGACTGTCAGGGTCCCAGAATGGAGTTGAGGGTTCTCAGTGTGGGCTCCTATATATTGGCGAATCAAATGCTGATTGGGTGATTGTTTCACTGAACACTTACACTCAGTCCGCCTCGGCCTATGCGATATCCCGGTTGCCAAACATTTTAACTCCCCATCCCCTTCCCATTCCCATACTGACCTTTCTGTCCTGGGCCTCCTCCACTGTCAGAGTGAGGCCACATGCAAATTGGAGGAACAGCACCTCATAGTTAGCATGCACTGACAACACCACACAAATGCACCGATGCATGATGTGTACTGATCCACTTTCACATCTGGCATCTTTATGACCTTTTATATCAAAGAGAGACGCACAATTCATCAATCACCATGCAACCTATTGACATACTTCCCTTTACTCGAGTCATTTTCCTGGACCCGAGAAGATATTTTAATCTAATTCAGTTTACCCAGTGGAAATAATCTGTACAATCCTGAATTGCTAAAGTTGGAATGTTTCAGATTTGTGTACACATAATTCACAGTAACTAGTGCAGGTATAAACATGCCATTAACGTTTTGAGCTGTTGTTTTAGTGTCGACAATTCAGTACTAATGGCCTCAACAGATCCAAGTGCTCTTCTTAGTTCAATATCGTCACCTGCCAATATGGTAACAAAAAACAAAGAACTGAATTGGAGCATTGTCTCTGTGTGGAACTGTGAGAATTAATCTCCTGCTCTGAAGTCATTTACAACAGTTGAAGGATTTCAGAGGTAAGGCAAGTAGGAAGGAAATCAGTGAAACAAGAGGCTCTTATCAAAATGCTTGACCTCGTTTGACACTGCTTTTGAGTCACTCTCAGAACACTTGAATTGACATGTGGATGAACACCTTTATTAGCCATCATTGCACATTGCAATTGTGGTCAAAGTAGAAATTCACAAACATGCTGTATAAATTGGAATCTTTCTGGATGCTCCTTATTCAAACATCTAATGGTTCAAACTTATGTCTGATTTTTATGACCATTTTATTTGAGCTTTATTATTTCAAGGATTTAGCAAATATCTGGAAGCCACACCTAAATACAAAAAGTCTTCTATACACAAGGAACAGTAAGCAATTTGAAACCACGAATATCTCTGCAATTTTAGAAGAGTTTGTGGGACACCGACTTATCAGAGATTTAGGCTGATTTTTTAATCTCTTTGACAGAGGTGGTGCTGAATGAGAATTTTACACATTCGTTCATTTTGCAAGTGTTAGTTTGATTGTTTAAAAGCCCTGTCCCATGGTACGAGTTCATTCCAAGAGCTCTCCAGAGTTTAAAAAAAAAATCAAACTCATGGTAAGCACGGAGAATGAATGTAGCGGGTACGTTGGAGCTCGGGGACGTCTCTTAGCGCTAACGGCAGGTACTCGGGAAGACTCGCTAACGGCAGGTAAGCACGGGAAGACTCGTGAAGATTTTTCAACATGTTGAAAAATGTCCACGAGAGCCCCGAGTACCGACGAGTGGCCATTACCATAAATCTCCGAGTTCGAATCAGGGCAAACTCGGGAGAACTCTTGGAATGAACTCCGGGCAGGGCCTTTACAGTATGGGCATATTGTTAAGGAAATTATACCAAATTAATTGACAGATTAAAATGCACAAGAGTATTTTGGTAATAATTTACATTGAAATAACATTTCAATACATTATAATTGTAAATAGCGTTTTTCTTCCACTGCTTCTGTCTAACAAATTAATTAATAATATCCTGCTCATTTTAAAAGTGAGAAAATCTTTGATCACTTTAAAAAGGAATATAGAAAAAACGATTTGCAATGGGCATGATCATTATCAGGGGACTCCTGAAACCACTTTGAATGCAAATGTAACTCTGAGCCCTCATCTACTGGGGTCCAGTGATGTGAAGCAGACACAAAAAGCTGGGGTAACTCAGCAGGCCAGGCAGCATCGCTGGAGAGAAGGAATGGGTGGCGTTTCGGGTCGATACCCTTCTTCAGACTGCAGGTTATTTATTCTTAATGCTGCTGTTAGATAAAGGCCACTGCAACCAATCAGATCTACTAAACTGATTGGCAGCTGAGAACTAATGTCTTGTTATTTCACAAAATCTTTTCAATGACTTACAGAGGTTTAGTTGTAATTTATGTATTATATGTTGTTTGAGCCTATGTGCCTGTGATGCTGCTGCAAGTAAGATTTTTATTGCACCTGCACCCCAACATAGTTGTGCATACTCGACTTGACTTGATAATCCAATCCCACAGTGCGAATCAATCCAAAAATAGTATGCTGTAGCTGAAAGGTCATGTATCTGAAATGTTGACTAGAACATGGCCCACCCCAGCATTCACCTCACACAGCCATGGCTGCAGTTATTGTGTCATAGTCACACATTACTGAAACAGGTCCTTCGGCCAACTGTGTCTGTGCTGGCCATCAAGTACCTATCTATACTAATCCCATTATCCAGTATCCAACCCATGGTGTTTCAAGTGCTCATCTCATCACAGGCATTTAGGGACAACTGGGAAATAAGGCATTAAAAGTACCAAAAATGTAATGTAAAAGGACTATATTTATTTCTAAACACAATTGTTCGCTCACCTTTACCATGCAGTTCATAAGTTCATCAGTGATTGGAGCAGAATTTGGCCATTCGGCCCATCAAGTCTACTCCCTCATTCAATCATGGCTGATCTCTCTCTCTCTCTCTCTCTCTTTTCTAATCCCATTCTCCTGCCTTCTCCCCATAATCTCCAACACCTGTACTAATCAAGAAATTATCTATCTCTGCCTTAAAAATATCCATTGCCTTGGCCTCCACACCCGTCTGTGGAAGTTGGGTGATTGCTGTAGTGATGCTGAGTCCTGGGGTGAAGCGAGAGATTCAAATGCATCCACATCTCACCCCTAGTTATTTTATGCAGGAGGACTGTAACATGCAGGCAGAGGCACGAGGAAAATGCTGGCATGAGTACAGGTGTAAGCAGATGCTTCTGAAAGCATCTTGTAGTCATCTGAAGTATGATCTTGTGTATTGAATCTGTTTTTCTCTCTCTCACTGATGCTGCCTGTCCTGCTGAATATCCCCAGCATTTTCTACTTCAATTTTGACAGTACTGTTAAGTTATCAGGAGGGTGTGAGGGCATAAAACTTTCCACTGTGTTAAACCAAGAAACATGGTGAATGGAGGTGCAGACTCAATGGACCAAGCAGACAATACCTTATTGCATATGTTGTGTTCTACATAGCGAAAATAGGTTATTCACTTGTTATCACACCATTGGCTCTAGAATCCTGCAGTGCAGAATAGTTACCATATTTCTCTTATTTCAGCTATAACTACATTTCAAGAAGTTCTTCACTGGTTGTAAACTGTTTTAGAACTCCTCGGTGAGTAGAAAGTAAATGATAGACTTGTCTTGTATTTTATTTCTTCACCATTCTAAACTCCTGTTACCTTTGCTTCTCGAACCTCTCATCACAATGTTCAACTATCAGGAAGATCACACCTTCCTTTAGGTTTATAAATATATAAATCCCTCTAGGTTTAGAGGGATATGGGCCAAACATGGGACTAGCTTAGATGGGGCATCTTGGTCAGCATGAATGAGTTGGGCCAAAGGGCCTGTTTCCGTTCCATATGACTCTCTGACGATAAAATTACCCAGCAAAAATGCATACATTGTGCCTAAATTGGCAATAAGTTAACAGGCAAATTAGAAATGGAACTAAATCATCACAATAAAGATGATTATTACGCAAACCATGGAGTTCTCACTTCCAAAGAAGATCGATAGTAAATTACAAGTAATGGATCATAAACAACATTCATCAGCGACAAGAAAAATGTCAATCATGAACGCAGATACACTGGAACATCAGATGCAGAATCCAACTGATAACAAACAAACCTGATACCTACATAAATTATAACAGACACAAAAAAGATACCACAACAGCAAGGTTGGCTGAGTAGAAATAAGACCTCAAAGGCATAGGAGATAAAGCACAGGGCAAAATTACAAGCACAGAAAACGTGACCGGGTCAGAGTGTAGGACAGGGGTCAGAGAGCAGGAAGGGGATCAAATGGCGGGACGGGAATGAAAGAGTGAGCAATACTGTTTGAGATCTGCAAATAATATATTATCTTGCACAGTGCTCCGCAAACACACAAACCCAGTCACACCTTGTATTCCAATGTATGCTTTCCCTGGCTCGTCCTGTGTTTACTGAGGAAGCATTGCTAAAATATCAGACCAAACAGATAACGGGGATAGATGGGAAGGGAAAGAATAGCTGAAAACTTGTTCAGATTAATCTGAGCCCAGTGGAATCTGATATAATTAGCTAAATATACATCTGGAAACCATTTCATCAAGAATAAGGTGTTATGGTATATGATCCCCACTGATTAATTCAGAGTGAATAGTTTGAAATTTTCTGTATAGCTTTATAACATTAAATAATTTACAGTTTGGGCTTTTAGTTCTACCTGCTTTAGCATTCAAAATATTTGAATGGGGGGGGGGGGGGGGGGGACTTTCATGGAGCACTAGTATGGGTGTCGTGGACTGAAGGGACTGGTTTCCAGAGGGCTAATATGGACATTGTGGGCCGAATGGATTCTTGGGCTGGCGGTTCAGTCACTCAAGCCTGTTGTGCTGGCAGCTCACTCGTGGCTGGTGGGCTGGCAGTTGACTCAGGGCTATTCCTTGAAATTCCATTTCAAGCAGGGTGCAATGAAATTCCATTTCAAGCAGGGTGCAAGGCCACCAAATTCAAGTGCAGTTTCAGACCATTACAAGCAGGGTGCAAGGCCACTAAAGACAGCAAGTCATGGCCTCTTGCTCCTCCATCTTGTAGAGACTGAGCCATGCCCACACTTCTGGGTTTTATAGTACCTCCCCCCCTCCCACCAGAAGGGGCGTGGCCTTCATGACAGGAGAGAGAATCTCAACATTTTTTAAACACTAATAACTCTTTTATTTTTCATCTATGGGAAAAATCATCGGCACCTGATGAGCGGTGTGGGACTCCAAGTAAGATGGCCAAAAATCACAGCCATACGTTGTAGCGTTTTTAATAAAATCAATAAAGTGCAAACAGCAAGTGGTCAAGATTAGACTTATAATTATATAGAAGGCCAGGCAACTTTAATTAATTAGGCAAGGCAACTTTAATTGGGCAAGGCAACTTTAATTGGGCAAGGCAACTTTAATTGGGCAAGGCAACTTTAATTAGGCAAGGCAACTTTAGCATTCCCAAACCAAAGGCAACACAGCTTTAGCATTTCCAAACCAAAGGCAACACAGCTTTAGCATTTCCAAACTATATTTTCAAACCACATTAATGGCACTGACAGGTCAGTAAAACCACTCACAGTTTAGTATATGTGTTCAGTGTTATTCACAGCTCAGACTGAGAGACATGACCCTCTCGCTTCCCCCATCTTGCAGAGACTGACTGAGGCACTCAATACTTCCGGGTTTTATAGTCCCTCCGGAAGGGGCGTGGCCTTGAGGAGAGAGAATCTCAACATTTTTTAAACACTAATAACTCTTTTATTTTTCATCGATGGGAAAAATTATCTTGCCCTGCGCAGGGGAGGGGAACTCTGAGTAAGATGGCCAAAAATCACAGCCGTAAGTGGCAGCGTTTTTTCTAAAATCAATATACAGAACAACAGGAAGTGGTCAAGATCAGACTTTTAGTAATATAGATTTGTAACTTGGAGAGTTTTGTGGAAATTGAAAGAGCTTAATTAAGATATATAGAACTATCAGCCAGTGACAAGCAAGTTCCCGCAGCAATGATTCTAGCCACAAGCCATGCCATCAGGAATGGGGTGTGGATTCCTGCCCCAATATGTCAGTTGCCAAGACTATGGCAACAAAACCCATGGACTCATTCAACCAAACAGCATAACTTAGAATGAGGCCAATATTCAACAGAGCTTTGGTTGAAGTCGGGACAATATATCTCTATTCCAGCAGTTTGTTTCAGGATTAAGAGGTGCCAGCATTATAAAAACAATGTAATATTACTCTTCTTATCAAGTAGGTCAGTGCCTGGCAATGATTCACTACATTTCAACTTCCCCTCATCACCCAGCCTTCACACAATGTTATTAGTTTCCAGTCGATGGGCGGCTTACGGGTTCAATCCTCCAGCAGTACCAAACCTATAGGCCCACAGCAAACCCCTAAATTTGAGAGCAGTTGAGGGATTCCAAACTTTCTTCTGACTCCTGACGCTATCGGGCACAGACGCTCAATCCATCTGCGTAAAGTAACTGGGAGTGTAGGTAAAGTGCAGTGGATGACATAGGTTACAGTTTGGTAGTTCAGTTCAGTTTAGTTTATTGTCAAGTGTCAGTGAAAAGTTTTTGTTGCATACTAACCAGTCAGCAGAAAGGCAATACATGATTACAATCGATACATGGTAAGGGAATAACGTTTAGTGCAAGTTAAAGCCAGCAAAGTCCAATCAAGGATAGTCCAAGGGTCATCAAAGAGGTAGATAGTAGTTCAGCACTGCTCTCTGGTTGTGGTGGATGTGAATTGGCAATTCCTCACAGTGAGGCCCCTTATATAGCTCCTGCACCAGGAGTGCCTTCTATTGATGAAGCCAGTCAGAGCATTGGGGCAGACAAAATGTGTAGGTAGGAACTTTGGATGCTGGTTTAAACCATCGCTAGACACAAAAATGCTGGCGTAAATCAGCGGAACAGGCAGCATCTCTGGAGAGATGGAATGGGTGACATTTCGGGTCGAGACCCTACTTCAGACAACTGGTTTTACTGCCATCAATGAAGCCCAAACAAGCAATGAAGAAAAGGAAAGGAGGAACTTACCGATTGCTCAGACATCGCCGCAGTGAGTATGAGGCACCTCCAGCACAGGTCCGCGAGCACTCACTCCACTGACCCCAGGCATCCCACTGTGAGCCTACGTCCTCCTCTGAGCGGGCTGTTCGCCAACTCTGAAACACACAGGCCAACCTTTGTCTCAATATATTCAAACAGCAGATACCAAAGGAGACAGCAACCGAGAAAACTGCATCTCCGGCTTTATGCTAAGATTGAGTGCTTGGTGGGTTTTTAGCCCTGAAGGTAGATTAGGCACAATTAAGAATAACAAGAAATTGTTTTTCTAACAATAAGTGCACCATTCATCATCAATTCACGTCCTTTAATGTGCATAATTTCATCATTTTATTAGGTTAGTTCCCAATGCTAGAGATCAGGATTTACTCTGGGATTTCATTCTTCCATGAAGGGGTTTTAATTTTCAGGCGAAATATTTAACATTGCGAGTAAGGTTTCTGAATAAACAATGCAAATGAATTAAATCCAGTGACTAAGGCTTGATAAGTGAGCAATGTCTAAATTTTTAACACATAAAATTCCCATCACATCATATTCACAGATCTTGTCATTCATGCGAGGCAAGATTTTTTATAGAGGGCTGTGGGTTCCCAGAATGTGCTGCAAGAAGTGGTGTTTGTCAGATATGATAATGGCATTTAAGAGGCTTTTAGATAGGCACATGGTATGCAGATAATAGGGCAGGCAGAGGAGATTAGTTTAACTTGGCATAACATTTCGGATGAACAAAAACTGTGTGGCAGTGTGCGCTGCGAGGAGGATGCTATGAGACTGCAGGGTGACTTCTCTAGGTTGGGCAGATGCATTGTAGATGCAGTATAATGTGAATAAATGTGAGGTTATCCACTTTGGTGACAAGAACATGAAGGCAAATTATTATGCGAATGGTGTCAAATTAGGAAAAAGGGAGGTGCAACGATACCTGGGTGTCCTTTTACATCGGACACTGAAAGTTAGCATGCAGGTACAGCAGGCAGTGAAGAAAACAAATGG
The DNA here is from genome assembly GCF_028641065.1 of Leucoraja erinaceus. Lineage (NCBI taxonomy): Eukaryota > Metazoa > Chordata > Chondrichthyes > Rajiformes > Rajidae > Leucoraja > Leucoraja erinaceus. The sequence goes on along the minus strand of NC_073379.1, from coordinate 29,712,928 downwards.
CATGTTGGCCTTCATAGCAAGAAGATTTGAGTATAGGAGCAAGGACATCCTATTGCAGTTGTACAGGGCCCTGGTGAGACCACACCTAGAGTATTGTGTGCAGTTTTGGTCTCCTAATTTGAGGAAGGGCATTCTTGCTATTGGGGAAGTGCAGTGTAGGTTCACCAGGTTAATTCCCAGGATGGCAGGACTGACAAAATGATGAAAGAATGGAGCAACTGGGCTTGTATTCACTGGAATTTAGAAAGATGAGAGGATATCTTATAGAAACATATATACTTCTTACGGGATTGAACAGGCTAGATGCAGGAAAAATGTTTCCGATGTTGGGGAAGGCCAGAACCAGGTGTCACAGTTTAAGAATCGGGTGGGTGATTGCAACCTTCACATGGTCCACCCTGTTTCGACGATTGCAATCAACCTGGCATGCACAATCAAATAAGATCAAATAGAACAAGTTGTTCTACAACTTTAGGCTGTGCACGCCATACGAAAGAAGAAGTTTTAGAATAAGGGGTGGACCATGTGGGAATGAGATGAGGAAAAACTTTTTCACCCAGAGTTGTGAATCTGTGGAATTCTCTGCCACAGAAGGCAGTGGAGTCCAATTCACTGGATGTTTTCAAGAGAGAGTTAGATTTAGCTCTTAAGGCTAACAGAATCGAGGGATAAGGGGAGAAAGCAGGAACGGGGTACTGATTTTGGATGATCAGCCAAGATCATGTTGAATGGCAGTGCTGGCTCGAAGGGCCTAATGGCCTCCTCCTGCACCAATTTTCTATGTCTAACATTGTGGCATGGAGGGTTTGTTCCTGTATTGTACTGTTCTGTGTTTTAATCTCCACACTAGCGGTTGCACTGAAGAGGAAAGACAATGAGTGTAATGGTTCAGTGCAGGTGCGGTGGGAGTGGAGGTACAATTGGGATGATGAGGGGTTCACCTTGGGTTGGGGATAGGATTGAAGTGGGATGGGTGGAGGGGGGGGAGTGGATTTGGGTTAGAGTGGGGATGTGATATGAGGTGGGGTGGTTTTGGGTAGGGGGGATGGTTGAGGTGCTAGACAAATAGGGTGAGGTATGGGATGGGTTTAGATTGGTGTGGGGATTGTTTGAGGCAGAGAAGGGGTTGGATTTGGAGCGGGATTTGGATGTGGGGAGGGGTTGGGTTAGGTTTGTCAGGGTGGCTGTGGTGGTGAAGTACATGGGTGATGTGCAGGGTGGGTCTGGGTTGAGATAGGGTTGGAGCAGAACCTGCATGGGTGTGTGTGCCAATGTACGAGGATGGTTGATGAAATGCTTATCTATCTGCTGCTTTTGCCTACTGTTCCTTTAAGCATGGGGCAGAGGATCCACAGCAGTTTGTAGATCATCATGATAGTAATATCATTTGCACACAGCATAATGCTGCATTTGAACAAACATAATCAGAAAAATAAAATAAGAAATCCACAAAGGAGAAAAGCATAAATTTTAATAAAAGAACATAGGATATAGAAGCAACAGTTAACCATTTGGCCATTTGAGTCTGCACAAAAATAATTTCTTGCTCTATCCCCATAGGTCTTGATCTCCTTAATGAGGAAATATTATCAGTCACTATCCTGAATCTACTCAACCACTGACCCTCCACAATCCTACTGGATAGCGATTTCTAAGGATTCACTGTACTCTAGGTTACGGAATTTCTTCTCATCTCTGGATTCATGTCATTAGATTCCTTAAAAGGTTCAAGTCCACAGTGCCCGGAAAGTGGCGACAATGGTAGAGAGGGTGGTGAAGAAGGCACATGGCATGTTTGCCTACATGGATCAGGGCATGAATATAAACGTTTTGAAGTCGTGTTGCAAGGTTACCAAAGATTGTTTAAACCAAACTTAGAATATTGCTTCTCTAGTTGACATCTCTAGATGTCAGCAGATCTATATCGGTGAGACCAAGCAGAGGTTGGGCGATCGTTTCGCCGAACACCTCCGCTCGGTCCGCAATAACCAAGCTGACCTCCCGGTGGCTCAGCACTTCAACTCCCCCTCCCACTCCGTCTCCGACCTCTCTGTCCTGGGTCTCCTCCATGGCCACAGCGAGCAGCACCGGAAATTGGAGGAACAGCACCTCATATTCCGTTTGGGGAGTCTGCACCCCGGGGGCATGAACATCGAATTCTCCCAATTTTGTTAGTCCTTGCTGTCTCCTCCCCTTCCTCAGCCCCCCTGCTGTCTCCTCCCATCCCAGCCTTCGGGCTACTCCTCCTTTTCCCTTTCTTGTCCCCACCCACCCCCGCCCCGATCAGTCTGAAGAAGGGTTTCGGCCCGAAACGTTGCCTATTTCCTTCACTCCATAGATGCTGCTGCACCCGCTGAGTTTCTCCAGCTTTTTTGTGTAACCTTAGAATATTGCTTGCAGTTCTGGTCGTCATGTGACAGGAAGGATGTGGTTGGTCTGGAAAGAGTAAAGAGGTCATACACCAGAATGTTACCTGGATTGAAAGGCTTTAGTTATACAATGGGATTAGATAGGCTGGGATTATTTTCCTTGGAGTGAAGGAGAGAAGAAGGCTCAGTGCCCTGACTAAAGTATAAACATTATGAGGCATAGACAGAATAGACAGTCTTTTCCCAGTAGACAGGGGTATTAAAAGCAAAGGAGCATAGGTTAAAAATGAGAGAAATACGTTTTAATGGGGATATGAATAAAGTATTTTAACATAAAATGGAGTTGATAAATTGAACTTGCTGCTGATGGAGATGGTGGAATCAGCTATAATTACTGTTATAGAAACATTTAGACAGATGCTCAAAGAGGCAGGGCGTAGAATTATACAAACCGATCGGATGAGTTCAGCGTGGATATGGTGGACAGAGGAGCTTGTTTCTGTGCTGTGGGAATCTGATTCTACGAGTCCATCTCTGTCCTGAATGATTGATGTATATTTGAAGTGTCTAAACCCCAAGGTTCTAGATACATAGCCAGGAGAATTACCATACATGCATTTACCACATTAGACCCCATCAGCATGTTGTGTGATTTCAATGGAAAACTTCTAATTTTTGCAAATTTAAGATAAATTGGGCCAGTGTGATTCAACTCTCCTCAAGGGACAAACCCACCATTCCAGGAATCAACCTGGTGAATGGAAACACATGCAGTATACTACAGAGCTCCAAAGTATCTCAGATTGGAGGCCCAAAGATGGATGGCTTGTGTAACAGGGTTGTAGGCTTTAAACCAAGGTAATCATCAATTCCATTCATCCAACAGAAGAAGCCCGACTTTGAATTCCTGGTGGCAATTTGTTTTTAGTACCTAACGCAACAATAGAGATAATTACATGTGAACTTAGCAAAGGATTTTAAATTTGAAACCATAAAATACATCAGAAGCAGGAAGCATGGAGAGTCTGAAGAAGGGTCTCGACCCGAAACATCACCCGTTCCTTCTCTCCAGAGATGCTGCCAGTCCCGCATGGAGAGTTCAAACACCTTAGAGTCTTCTGGCATGGAAACAGGCCCTTCGGCCCACTGATCCCGCATCCACTTACACAAATCCCATTTCATTCTCCCATCAACTACCCGCCACACTCCACTAGAGCCAATTTGCATTCACCAATTAGCTTGCAACACTGCCCGTATTTTGGTGTGGGAGAAAACTAGAGCACCCATGGGAAATCTCCACAGTCACGGTGAGAATGTACAAATAACACAAAGATAGCACTGGAGGTCAGAGGATGGAACCCAGGGTCATTGTAGTGTGAGGCAGCAGATCCACAAAATGCACCCACGTTCTTAGCTTTCAATCGTCACACTGTGTGAGTGGAATTAACTTAATGAAAATCAGAATAGGGATTCCAAATATTCACAATACAATGTCAGTGGTAAAGTAATTTGTGCCAGTGGCTTGAGGCTGTCACCCAGATACAATTTCCCAGAAGTAAAAAAACATTGAGTCATGGTTGTTAATTAAATGACTCATGAGCTTTAGCGCCCTTCTATATCGTATGGCTAGATATGGAATATAATTAGCAGAACTAACTGACCTGTGGAAAATGGCACAGTCAGAAAATCCCAAAGACCTGGAAGGGCATGATTGATGGGTGATCCTTCACTGAGACCACAATCAGACCTCAGGGAAATGTCCCCATGCCGAGGCCAGGAGCTTCTCCAGGAGGTGGCCCAACCTCCAGCTAAGTATCTGGCCTTGCACCATTTCACCGAACTCCACCTATAATGCAGATGTGGAATGAGGCTTACGAAGATGGACTAAAGACGTTGATAACTGAAGATGTTAAAACACATTCTCTCAGTACGTCGATCACATTACAGGATTTTTTGACAGTTGTTTAGTTCTGGAATTCTGGCCGATGATTTATCAATGAGTCACCTTTGCAACCCTAACACAATTTCCACTTTAGGCGTGCGTGGCATGATGTCACACAATTCTGGTGAAATTTTGCAGCATTGTTACGGAGCATGGATCATGTCGCCGTGGGGTATCCATCACAGGTTCCACTGTGGCAGTTACGGCCATGCCAGTGCACTAGTGGAATACATCAGCTGCAAGGTCAGTGAATTGTCTTCTTTCATGAATTTTCAGGATCTGAGTGTCACTGGCAAGACCAGCAATGAAGACCAGCATCAATTGTTCATCAGAAGGTGAGTGTGCACTGTGTCCTTGACCGACTACGTCCGTTAGTCTCGTCTATGTCACACGGCGCTGTATTTACACCTCAAGTTACTGTGCCATGTAACAAAGATTTGCTTCTGAAAATGTGTAAACCCGGCCACTTGGACATAATACTTTGGTCCTTGCTTGCATGATCTGCGGGAGGGTTAACTACCTGAGCATTTGTATATCCCTGCTGCCGCGCCCACCCTGCACACTTCTTCCAGAATATTGCTTCACGAGCTGAGAGGATTTTGTGCACGGCGCTTCCTATCGTTCTGCTCCAAAGCCATTTTCACCAGCTGTTGAATTCAAGACCGTGGGGCCAACAGGTGGTCTTGGGGCCTTCCTGAAGAGTGAGTAATGAGCCACAGATTGGGGCTTCTATTGGTCACATTTGTCACCCGTAAATATCATTGGAAAAGCCAAGCAGTGGGGGCGCATAATAACTTTCATAGGCAACAAAACAGACAAAACTTGTGTGAATATAATCCCAGGTGCTTGCAGGTGAACGCACCACACATTACACCAGGCTGCAGTGCAACAGCTTCACAGCAGGCAGAATAATCACCAATTGCAATAACTGCAGCTCGCCAAAAGGGAACTCTGTGATTTGCACATGGATCAATCTGGACTGAAATATCAGAGACAATTGTAAAATAAAGCTTTTGTTTAACAAATCATTTACATTGAATCGACACAATGATTTAAATCCTGCAGACTGCAGGTGGTGCAGTCTAATTTATTTAAAAACACACAGGATTACCTGTAGAGAATTTAACTACCCATTCGTCCAAACAAATTCAAACACTTTTTCCAAGTACATACCATAGTTTAATTGCAAACAGCAGTATTTTCCCTTCACTGTAACAAGTCAGCATTCCTAGGATTACAATAGTTCTCCTCTGCACTGCGGCAGGATAGCCCATTGTTTCCCCCTTGTTTAACTTTTACTGAGGAACCCAGAATCCACACGACTTCAGACTGGGGCTCATCGCTTCCCTCTCTGCATTAGACCAAGTTTGGAATTAGTATACAAGCCATGTCTCACTGCCTGAGGGTATTTGCTGGTCTTTTGTATCATTGTTAAATTAGGACAATATAAAAGGGCAAATTACGGTATTTAAATCCATTACTTTAATTGGCTCGAAGCTGTTATTCGGAACAGATGAACAAAATCAGTTGATGTTCAATATTCATGATGTTTAGAATGATAACTTGGTTTTAATACTGAAAGGTATGCAATGAATAGGGCAAGCTGAAATGTGATCCCCAATCTTGGCATGTTAAAAGTATGCAGCTACACGCCAACACTTTATACTCTGTACTTAGGAAAGCACTCATGCATCACATGGTTCTGTTCCCTACTGGCCACTTCCAAAGCTTCAGTGAATCTTAATTACCCTCAATGCACTCTCCAGTCATGGCCATTATCTGCTTCAGTGGCTATCAAGCCCCTCTGCCTTCCAACTCAAAGCTCAGAGCAGGATTCAGCCTTAATTCCCTCAGTAAATTCATACTGCTTGACTGTACTACACAGCTCATTCAATTCAGCTCACATGAAAATATATTTTCACTACAGAAAGTAGAATTATTTTCAGAAAATATGAATTTCAGTGTCCACAAAAGAGTCCCACAACTTTTTATCTATATACATCTGTGGCATGGAGATCCAAAAATACATCACCTTTATTCATCCAGTCCCTTCACCAAAATTGATTAACTTTGTTCAGACCATGAGGAAAACCAGTGGATGTTCTATATTTATATTGTGAGAAGGTGTTCGATAAGATGTCAAATCAAAGAATATTATAGCAAATAATAGGTCATAGTGGAGGAAGTACCATGTCATCAAGGATAGAAAATTGTCTAGCTAATGAAACAGAGTGTAGACATAATTTATTCTTTTTCGAGTTGGCAAGATGTTATGAATTGTGTGTCTCAAGGATTACAAGGATACAGTTGCTGAATTTGTGAATGAGACAAAGTAAGGCAAGAAAGCAAATTGTGATGATGACAAAGAGGCAATAAAAGATAGAGATAGGTCAAGTGAATGAGCAGAGATTTGACAAATGGAGAATAATGCAAGGCATTGTGAAATTGTCCATTTCTGTAGAAAAATAAATAAAAGAAACACCTTGATAGACACAAAACGCTGGAATAACAGGCAGCATGTCTGGAGAGAAGGAATAGGTGATGTTTTGTGTCGAGACTCTTCTTCAGGACAAGGGGCCACAGTTTAAGGATAAAGGGGAAATCCTTTAGGACTGAGATGAGAAAAACAATTTTCACACAGAGTGGTGAGTCTCTGGAACTCTCTGCCACAGAAGGTAGTTGAGGCCAGTTCATTGGTTATATTTAAGAGGGAGTTAGATGTGGCCCTTGTGGCTAAAGGGATCAGGGGGTATGGAGAGAAGGCAGGTATAGGATACTGAGTTGGATGATCAGCCATGATCATATTGAATGGCGGTGCAGGCTCGAAGGGCCTATTTTCTATGTTTCTATGTTTCAGACTGAGTCAAAAAGGTTCAAAGGTCAGTTTATTGTCACGTGTACCAATTAAGGTACAGTGAAACTCGAATTACCATACAGCTATACTAAAAAAAGCAACAAGACACACAACTACATAAAAGTTAACATAAACATCCACCACAGCGGATTCCCCACATTCCCACTGTGATGGAAGGCAATAAAGTCTAATCTTCTTCCCTCTTTATTCTCCCACAGTCGGGGCAGTCGAACCATCTGCAGTCAGGGCGATCGAAGCCTCCGCGTTGGGGCGGTCGAAGCTCCTACGGATTGGAGCTCCCGCAATCGGTCTCAAACCAGGGATCGCAAGCTCCACGATGTTAAAGTCCGCAGACTCCTGTAATTGGAGTTCCAAGGTCGATCTCTGGCAAAGGGATCGCAAGTTCTACGATGGTAAGTCCCGCAGGCTCCCGCAGTTGGAGCTCCCGAAGTCAGACTCCAGCAGAGGCCGCCAGCTCCTCAATGTTAGGCCACAGTATGGACGGAGAAACGATATACAAATAAATCGCACCTCCATCGAGGTAAGAGATTAAAAAAAGTTTCCCCCTACCCCCCACATATAACACAAGCTAAAGAACACTAAAACATACATTTAACACACACTAAAAAAAAACAAAGAAGGAAAGGACGAGACAGACTGCTGGCAAGGCAGCCATTGCTGGCGCCACCCAGTGGAATTATCGGGGAGAGGGAAACTAGAGATATAAAGGGCAAGGTGTGAAACGGACAGATCAAAGCATATGTTGATCAAGGAAATGGTTCAGCACCTTCCTACATAATGAGGGATTGTCGACATCTGAGGTGCAGAAGGATCTGGATGGCCCAGTGCATGATCAGCAAAAGGTTCATATGCAAGTACAGAAGTAGTCAGGAAGATGAACAAAATGGTATAATCTATTGCCAGTGAAATTGAATACAAAAGTAGAGAGGTTATCCTACTTCCTGCCACTCCCTGTACTTCCCTTTTCCTGATCAACTAATTCACTAGATATCTCCCCACATCTCTGAGTGTTGGCTTCCCAAGAAATGACCAAATCACAGAGCTCTACAGTTTGCATGTAAGACCATTGAGCAGCAGAACAAATAGTTCTGTGCATAATGTTGCGTTCCACAATTAATATCATAACCTGTAAACATCATGCTCTTCCCTCAGGTCTACAATTCAGTACATCTATATTGAGTATTGGGCAACAAGCTGAATATAATTAGATGTGTAGGAAGGAACAGCAGATGGTGGTTAATACCGAAGATAGACACAAAGTGCTGGAGTAACTCAGGGGGTCAGGCATCATCTCTGGAGACAACAGATTGGTGGTGTTTCAGATCAGAACCCTTCTTAAGACTGAGGAGTCTGAAGAAGGGACCCGACCCGAAACGTCACCCATCCTTTTTCTCCAGAAATGCTGCCTGACTCGCTGAGCACTTTGTGTCTATCTTGAATATAATTAGACACCTGATTACAAAGAATCAGCCTATATCTTGACTAACATCATGAATTAATGAGATGCTTCATCACGATGGAAGTGCCTTTACACGGAAAATTATACTCTATGTTGTTTGAAAGTATGAACTTCAACCCAAACCTAAGCAAAATTAGTTTACAGGTTTATCTATTATCATCCCAGTGCCAAAGAAAAGCAAGGTAGTGTGCCTTAAATACTACTGTTCAGTGACTCTGACATTCACAATGATGAAGTGCTTCGAGAAGTTGGTCATTACATAGCAATGTTACAAAATTTTGAGATTTTAAAAATCAAGTCTGCAATTTATCCCATCAGATAAAGCATAACAATAAGTTTAATTTGACACTAAATTCACTTTCATATCTCAAGTATTAAAAAAGTTATGGCCATTTTCATACTCGGAAATTAGCATCTTGTTCCCTATTGATTTTCAATGGACATTACAAAAAAGCTGTGATCTTGGATAGTCAAAAGCCCATTTCTTAAGGAAAGATTAACATTTTTAAATAGCCTAAGTGTCCAAAGATTATTCACAAATAATTCACAATATAACATGATTTTTATATCTAATTTACATTAATTTATAGGCCAAATGGAAGGAATTTAGTGTTCAATTGCTGTAAATAAATGCCCATTTAAATCGGCTTTCTAGTGGGTTCATGTGAACGCCTGGTTTAGAACGTTGATATCGCGCTGGATTAGTGCCCTCAAATGCCGAGAAAAATACTGCGGGATATAAAAAGCCCAAAATGAACTACTCGCTATAGATAACTTGATATACAAGGTTATATATATGCCCCATTTAATGTAAAAATAAGGTACATACCTTTAATTGTTTGCTTTATAAAACCCTGGGGCTGCGAGAGGTTGCGGAATAAGACAGTAATTTTAAAACTATTAGAACTATATTATCGAGGCCTATAAAACTAATAATACCTTTTGCGACCGGGTCTTGCAGCGATTTTTCGTTAATGATTTACTAGGCTGAACATGTGCGATTAGTACAGCCTAGTAAAAATTGCGTTTTAAACCCGCCCCCTCCAAACAGCGCCAAAATCGCGGACATGGCTGAGGGCAGATTCCCAATGACGATTCAGGTAGGTTTTGTAACATACCTACATTACACACATTAACTCCAGCCTCCCAGGCAGTCTTGATCCACTGCAGTTTTCCGACCGTTGCAACAGGTCCATGGCATACCCCGTCTTCTTAGCCGTTAACTCATTGCTGGAACTTCTGCATTACACCTACATCAGTAGCCTGTTAATTAACTATAGCTCCGCCTTAAGCACCACAATCCCAACCAATCCTATTTTCAACCTCCTGGACCTAGGAATCAGCATTGCCTTCTGCAACTGGATCCTTGTCCTCCTGATCTATCAGCCACAATCAGAGTGGATACGTGACAAAACATCCAACAAGATATTTCTCAACACCAGTGCCCCGCAAGGATACATTCTAAATAGCCCAATGTACATTAATACTGCCAAAGTGGAGATGATTGGGAATTTCAAATTCCTAGGCATAAACATCAGCAACAATTTGCCCTGGACCAACCACAGTTAAGCCATGGTCAAGAAAGATCACCAATGCCTGTATTTCCTCAACAGACTAAGAATGTTCAGCAAGTCTACAGCGACTCTTACTAGCTGTTGTCAATGTACTGAAGAAAACATCCTATTGGGATGCATCGCAGCTTGGTTTGGCAACAGCTCGATACTGCAAGAAACTGCAGAGTGTTGTGAATGCAACCCACTCTGTCACACAAACCAGCTTCCCCACATTGACTCTATCTCCACCATGCTGCCTCGAGAAAGCAACCAACAAAACCAAGGACTATTTTCACCTGATCATTTCCTCTTCTCCCCTCTTCCATTGAGAAGATACAAAGGATTGAAAACACGTACAACCAGATCCAGAAACAGCTTCTTCTCTGCTGTTATCAGGCCACTGAATGGTCCTCCCATCACCTAAAGGTGTTCTTACATTCCCACTACCTCATTGCAACCATTGCACTTTTGTTCTCATCTGCACTTTCTCTGCAACTCTTATGCTATTATATTGTAATGCCATATTCTGTACTCTGACATTTATCTCTTTGTACTACTTGTTTGCACCTGTGTATGGTTTGTATAGTGTGATTGATTGGATGCACATGACTATAATATGTCAATACCAATATTTTCCTGCAATGCTACAATCTTTAAATGAGTCATTGAACTTAGAGGATAAGCATCTCGAATAAAACAATTGTTAAACAACAAGTGGGTATCAAATACACAAGGCTGCAGAGAGAGGGAGAGGGAATAGTCATGGTCTGTAAAGACACAGCATGATTCCATAACAATCTTACACCCATAGCTGTCATGTTACTGGTGGCAAATTTAACGTAGTATTTTACATCAAATATCCGCCTCTGTGGAGTGTCTGACTAAAATATCAAACTGATGGTAAGTAGACAATGTAAAATCCCAGGATCTATCGGGTTTTAATAGAGTAGATGCAGAGCAAACATTTCCATTTCTGAGGAAGAAGAGCATAGCTAGAGGTTGCCAATCCAACAGGGGATCTGTAGGAAACTTTTTTACCCAAAGAGTAGTGAGAATTCACACGCACAAGCAATGGTTGACACGAACAGTTTAGTTACACCCAAGGAGAGGCTCTCGGAGTTATATAGCTCCTAAAAAAACCATAAACGTCAGGAGGGACTGGGTACATACAAATTAGGACCATGAGTAGGTTAATGAGCCCAACAAGCCTGCTCCACCTTTATATAGGATTGGGGCTGACCTGATTGTAACCTCATCTCTGCATTCCCATCTCCTCGCACTAACCTTTCACCATATGGCCTGGTTCTATGCTGAATGTCACATGTAATCCTGTAAATTTTTAAATAGGCATCCAATGGTGAAAATACTTTTTCTGGGCTTGGTTCACATTTTTATATAAATTCCATGCAGGTTGAGTAATGCAGCATCTAATTTGAGAACAGGTCAGAGTGGGTTGCTTGTTGCAAGACATTTCCACCCACTATTCCATTTAAATTCCTTCCTTGGGTTTAGGTGCTGAACCATGTTGGGATTCAGTCCTTAATATTTGTATTCAGGATCACAGAGTTGTGGTGGAATCCTTTACATTGGGTTTTTTTTTGTTGTTGATTTTTTTTGGACTACATTCCTCCACATTGGAAAGCAGTCTCATTGTGCTGGTGATCTGTCTCCTTGTGCTTGTCTGCAATGGAGATGTAATTCACATATTTTGGTATACATTTCCTTGTGTTGGCCAAAATTCTCTGTGTTTGGATACAGTTCAATGTGTTTCGATATAGTTCACTTTGTGGTGGTATGGCTGTAGCTGACTGTGTTTCATTATATTGGGAGTTTAGTTCAGTGTAAATAAAAAGACAGAAAGTGTTCGAGTAACTCAGAGGATATCTCAGAGGATCCAGTATCTCTGGAGGATATGGATAGGAGGCATTTTGGATCTGAACCATTCTTCAGGCCCTTGTATCCATGTATCGCACACTGTGTTGAGACAGTTCAACTGTTTAGGTGCAGGTCCCTGTGCTGTGGTCGAGTTTACGTAGCTAGGCTGAAGTTCACTGTTTTGGGATCTGCTTCATTATTTTGAGATACAGTTCTCTATGTTGAGATACATGTCACTGTTGGGTGGGGTACAGAACACTGTATTGGGATTTAGTTCACTGTGTTGGGGGACAGCTTTCCATAATCATGGAGCCCTTTGGCCCAAACTAGCTGGTCCCACTTGCATGCGCCTGGCACATTTCCCTACAAACCTTTCCTATCCATGTACCCAACAGTCTTTTAAATGTTGTATCTACTCGTACCACCTCCTCTGGCAGCTCGCTCCAAATATGCAAAACCTCCTCTGTGAAAAAGTTGCCCTTGCGTCACTTTTAAATAATTTCCCACTTCACCCTAAATCTATGCTGTCTAGTTTTAGACTCCGACATCTGCTTTACAGCCTGATGCAAACTCTGTCCCCGAGTTCCTAGGTTTCCAAATAGCAGCGTGGTCGATCTCGCTATGAAACCACTCCAACCCACCTCTACTGGACATACTCTTGCTCTCCATCCTCGCTGCTCAACTTCTGCTGCTAACTCGACATATCTAAGCCTTTTCCTTTCATAAGCCTCATCTACTAAGTTCCTCTAATGCACTGTCAGTTCTATAAAATACACTATCTCTGACTAACTGACCATAACATTATATCAGGCCTCAAAACTAGAAGTAATTATTTGGTGTGGAACAACAAGCTTTCCTCCTAAATCTACCTGCATCTCCCATTCATTGGCTCCCCATAACTGGCCTGCCTCATACCTATCTGCAAACTTCCCTCTTCTACCTTTCCCGGCCTGCAGGAATGACTGTGGCTATTAACCTTATTTACATTCCTCATGAACATATTAAGGACTGAATCCCAACATGGTTCAGCACTCTATCAATCAACCTTCTTTGCTCCAGAGCAAGAAGACCCAGGCTATCCAATCTATCCTTAAAACCTAAACCTTCCGGACACAGTAACATCTTCATAAATCTCAATGCATCCTTTGCAGTTTAATGACATTAAACCAATAGCTGGGTGATGCCAATTATACATAGAATTCTAAATGTGGCTTAATAACATCTTATACAGCTGAAACAGGACATTTCAACTACTATCTTCGATACAATAACCAATGAGGGCAAGCATTCAGAATGTCTTCTTCACCATCCTGTCCACACGTATCACTACTTTCACGGAACTGTGGATCTGCACCTCAAGGTCTCTCTGTTCTACAACACTCCCTAGGGCTCTATCATTTACTGTGCAAGTAAATGATAGTAAATGTTAGTTTCTCTTACCAAAATACACCACGTTGCATGTATCTGAATTCCACATTAGAGCATATGTCATTGTGTTAGGGTTCAGTTCACTGTGTTGGGGAATAGCTCTCAATGCTAGGGTACATGTCATTGTGTTATGCTACAGTGCGCTGCATTGAGGTACAAATCATTGTGTTGGGATAAGGTTTACCATATTAGAATACATGTTGGGATCCATTTCACTGAGTTGTGGTACAGCTCATTGTGTCGTTGTATAGATTTCTCTTTTGAAGTACAACTCTCTTTTGGGGCAAGGTTCACTGTGCTATGGTTACTGGTTACTGTTTTGTGGTACAATTCATCATGTGCTGCACAGTGTTTAGATACGTATTTGGATACAACTGCTTGCATTGGGTACAATTCTCTCTCGCAAGGAAAAGAATATATAAATATAACAGAAACAGGCGAGTGGCTCTCAGGCCTGCCATTCAATATGATTGTGCCCAATTTCCCAGAGTCTCATTTCACCTCTGCGCCAGTACCTCATAACCCACAATGGATTTGATCTTTCAATAGTTTATCTTACTCCTTTTTAAATATCCTCAATCATCTAACCTCCAAAATGCCTTTGGATAGAAATATCCAGGGATTCACCAATCTCTGCAGAAAGAAATTTGTCTGCATCTCAGTTTTAAATCACAAACCCCAGATCTTGTAATGATATCCCCTCATTTAGCATCTTCCCCGCTGTGCCCCTTAAGGAACTACAGCTACTTTGTTTTAATAAGATCTCCCTTCATTCTTCCAAAACCCAAAGACTATAGATCGAATTTTTAGCTGCTTTTGACAGAAAAATCCTCTCATTGGTTTTTATTTCAGTGTGTTGGTTCAGTGTTGGGGCTGCAGTATAGTTCATGAGGTGCCATGTGTTGGGTTGGGGTCTAGATCAACTGTGTTGGATTACAGTTCACTGTGTTGGGGCGGTGCCCCATCAATACCAGATGCTTTTATTACATCATTTTTTTATGTTTTTTGTGAAGTGGCATTGTATAACTTAATGGGTTTTTACAGGCAGATGGAGAAGAATCATATTCTTAGCATGCAGATTCTATTTTAGATAAGCCTTGAGATATCTGTGTGAAACCAGAAACCAGATGTCGGAAACAAACCATCTTCAATATATACTGCCTGGTAGCTCTTTTATAGTGGAACAATATCTTCCCACGCACATGGTGTAACAGGTCCAAACGAGAGTGGGAGTGTGTGAAAGAGAGAGTGCGTGTGAGAGAGAGAGAGAGAGAGAGAGTGCGTTGGGAGAGAGAGAGAGTGCATTGGAGAGAGTGTGTGGGAGAGAGAATCCGTGAGAGAGAGAGTCCGTGAGAGAGAGAGTGTGTGAGAGAGAGTGCGTGGGAGAGCGAGAGAGTGCGTGAGAGAGAGAGAGTGTGTGAGAGAGAGAATGTGTGAGGGAGATAGTGCGTGAGAGAGTGATAGATTGCGTGAAAGTGCACGTGAGAGCGCATGAGAGAGCGCGTAAGAGTGCGTGAGAGAGCGCATGAGAGAGTGCGTGAGAGAGCGCGGGCGAGAGCGCTGGTGAGAGCGAGGGGACATGAAAGAGTGCGTGAGTAATCCTACCTTAATCTCACATTCTTTTATTTACCGGTACATAGTTATTGAAGGGATGTGGGTGTTGCAGGCTGAGCCAGCATTTAATGACCAACCCTAATTGTCTTTGAGAAGATGCTGGTGAGTTGTCAGCTGCCTTCTTGAACCAATGCGGTCCCATAGTTGTTAGGACGAGAATTGCAAAATTTCAAACGATCACCAGTGAAGGAACGGTGATATTATTCCAAGACAGGATGGTGTGCGTGCCTCTTGGTGGGCATATTCCAAGGGATGTTTCCATGCCTTTGTTGCTCTGATTTTTCGAGCGGGCAAAGATCATGGGTTTGGAAGGTGCCATCTCAGGAATCTTGGTCTCATTAACCCCATCCAGATCCTACCACTTACCAACACATGAGTGGTGATTTATAGCAGACAATTTACCTACAAACGTGCATGTCTGTGGGATGTGATGCAGGGATATCATGCAAACACCACACAGACAGCACCCAAGGTCTGGATTGAATCCTGGTCACAAAGAAATGTAGAGTCATAAAGAATGGTACTGTATGCCCAGCACAAAAGAAAAACAATGACATAGTTAGACCCCTCGTAGATCTCCAGTCGGTTCAGACATTCAGATGCAGTGCTGTAGGAATGCTGCACTCTGGAGCAGACATCTTATGAACAATAATCCACCTGCTCTGTCCATGTCCCCCCCCCCCCCCCCATTCTCTCTCCCTCCCTCCCCTGTGTCCCACCTGGACTCCTCTCACACTATATTCCTTTTCCTTTAACTTCACAATTTGCAACTCTTCAACAAGTCTTCTCACACCTTCTGCTTTTATCTCAGGCCTTTGCTCCAACCATCTGCCCATCAAAAAAAACCTTTGCCTGTGTCCACCTATTACCTGTCATGCTCTGTCTGGCTCCTCTCTGCCCATCAAAAAAAAACCTTTGCCTGTGTCCACCTATTACCTGTCACGCTCTGTCTGGCTCCTCTCTCCCAGCTTTCTATCCCCCACAATCGGTCCGAAGAAGGGTCCTCACCTGAAATGTCACCTATCCATGTTCTCTAGGGATGCTATCTGATCCACTGAGTTACTCCAGCATTTTGTGTCCTTTTTTGTAAACCAGCATCTGCATCCTTATTTCTATAGTTGTTGTTTTCCTTTCAGATTTCCAACATAAGGCTGTAATGAAAGTTTGGCTTTGACGTGAAGGGAAGCAGACCCAGAAATCCTTTGGGTGCCCTTTAAAGTGTGGTAAAGGGTCAATCTTATCGTGCCTGTGATTCTGTCAACTGTGGGCCTCTTTTAAAAATTCAGGATTCATAAGTTCACGGACTTCAGAGATAACAAGGGCTGAACAATGCTATAGGGATTAAAGTATCATCTCCAGGGTGGATTGATCAAAGAATAAAAATATTGTAAAAACATAATGCAATAATCATGGAATATCAATATTCACGTAGGGCAAATCAAAATGGTGAAAGAAGTATGACGGATGAGTTTGTAGAGTTTAATGTACATTGCTTTCTGGAAAAATGTATCATGGGATCAGATAAAAATCGAGTTTAACATTGACTTAAGTAATGCATGAGGATTAGTTAGAAACTGGAAAGAGATTCTCCAGGGAAATATAATCACAGTTCAACACAATATTATTTATTCTTCAGTTGGATACTAGAACAATGAATTGAAATAAAGCCATTTGTGTGGGTGTGAGACCGAAAGAGTCTCAGAAGGTTGCGAAATTATATTAAGACATTTAACAACATAAACATAACAAACATCAAAAGAATTTGCTCATAAAGCTCGTAATTCTCAAAAAAATAATATTTGATTGAGAAATAAATACTTAATAGATAAAGTAATCCAGCCAGGAGACACAAGGAACTTCAAATGCTGCATTCTTGCATAGAAGACAATGTGCTAGAGTAACTCAGCAGGTCAGGCAACATCTCAGGAGGACATGGATAAGTGATGTATTGGATCAGGACCCCTTTTCAGTATGCAGCATGGATAAGTGACTTTTGGGTCTGGAGAAGTTGGAAGAACGTTCAAAACCTAAAATATATAGGCTGTCCATGTCCTCCAGAGATGTTGCCTGATCCGCTAAGTAACTTCAGCATTTTCGTTCGAAAAGCATTGAAAAACAACTGTGCGAATTATGAAGTAACCAGAAAGAGAAATAAGCCCAAGGATTGGCCAAGTTTAGGATGCTGTAACAAATGATCAAAATATTACCAATGAAGGAGAAAATAGAGTAGGGGGTAAATCATCAAGAGACATAAAAGATTTAAGAGTTTCTGTAATAATGAAAAAAAGGAAAGAACAGAAAATAAGAAGCAGAAACGGGAGAAATTATAATAATGAATAGGCAATTAAACAAATATTTTGCATCTGAGAACTTTGTAGCTGCCAGGATAAAGATGCCAGAAATAATGGGTATTTAAGGATCTAATGACAGTAAGGAGAAACAGGAGCACACACATACTCAGACACACGCACATGCACACACACGCACACACAAAATATCAGACTTTTGTCGTGGGAAAACATTCCCTGACTGATTCCTAGCCCAGGATCTCAAAGGTTGTGATGAGCAAACTCCACAAGGAGTAGTAATGAAAATGAGCTTTGAATGGTTTAGCTCCACTCTCAGCCATGGGGCACTGTCTATTTTTATCTTAAGCTTATAGAAAGCCAGACTCTAATCATAATCTCGATCCAAGCACAATTTGTTTGGCAAACTTGCAATGTATTTATTGCAGTTCTATTGTACTTACTTTGAACTACATTTTCCCTCTTTGACGCCAAAGAGGAAAAGTGGTTATAGAATGTTCCCGTTTAATATCCAGAGTCTAATTTCCAAACGTAACTGACCACATAAATATCTCAATACCTTTCCAGGTAACCAGAAATAACCAATAGGGCATTTGGAATCCTGGTTGAGACTGTTCTCTGCCAATGCTCGTCATGTGCTTCATTATTTAGTCTGGAACAATCTTAATTCCAGTCTCTGTGCAATTCCTCACCAGGAGGTAGTGTCTAGTCTTAGAGCAAGCAATATCTTTCACTAACACATGGCCTTACCATCCTTTCCCTACTTCAACCCCCTCAATCATACCCCACCAACAGTAGGATTGAGGAGAGACACAAAATGCTGGAGTAACTCAGCGGGACAGGCAGCATCTCTGGAGAGAAAGAATGGGTTAAGACTGAACTAATGGGTGACGCTTCGGGTCGAAACCCTTCTTCAGACTGAACAAATGGGTGACGTTTCGGGTTAGAGACCCTTCTTCAGACTGATTGAGCTGAGCACTCTCACCTTAGCATAGATATATTCATGACTGGAACTTGCTGCTTATATTCGGCTAAGGAGGGGCATGCAATGCTGTAACAACCTTCTAATGTTACATTAACAAGGTTCTCTCGGGGAATCCTGCCGACATCAACTCGGCACCACATTATTAGCTGTCCAGGAAAAGAAATCAAAGCAGTAACTAGATGAAGTAAGCGAGGATCGCAACAACAACTATGCACCTTTAATATAGTCAAATATCCCAAAGGCACTTTAGAAAGGCACGGCTCTTTCCTCTAGTAATTTGTCAGAGTTATGGATTTACCAGAAGGTCGTCCCTCAGTGGAAGGAAAGGAAGGAATGAAATAGTCCGAGAGTGCCAGCTCTCAAATTTCACCACTTTTGGAGTAACAAATCATCCTTCAGGAGCAATGACACTGACAGCAAGGCAGTTACAGCAAAATCACCACTTTATAACAATCACAATTAGCCACTAATCTTTCGTATGCTTTTTGTTACACTTACTATTATGTAAATATCTCCAGCAGAAAGTTTGCATCTAATGCCTGCATTGCAAGTTCCATTGTTTCCTTTCAAAAATAACAAAAGCAGGGACCAACAAAATTTAAAAAATAAGAGCCTATCCCCTTTTCCATTGCCAGAAGACCCGGTAGATATTTGAAGGGTTACGATTGTGTGCGTGGGATGTGGCGGTCGTGTGTACAGACCTTGACACCCTGTGTGCAATACTGTGCGTCTCTTCTCTACAACACCAGCAGATTGTCAGTGCACCTTAGAAAACATTTACAGGGCAAAACACATTTACACTTCTCAAACCTAACTACCAACAGATGGCAGTTGCTTGGTAACAGTCTTATTTTTAAAGACACAATTGAAAACCTAGTTAGTTTCTGGAAATATAAATGTGAGACTGTGCCAAGTATATATAATGAGTTTCATAACCTGTACAAAGTACAAAAGCTGATATCAAACTCTTCAAAGTATTTTACAGAAAGGGGTAACAAATCTGGAAAAGGACCTTAAGAAACTGGAACTCAGGAATTCAGTTAGAATAACAATGACTTAATGTTATTTACCAGTACCATAAAGAGCAGGATCTGAAGAAAAATAGTAGCTGTTGCCCAGTGACAGGGGTCCATGTTAGTGGGCTCGCTGGCGTCCCTGGTAACCTGAATAAGCTGCACACTGCTGCTCTGTGCAATGTCACAGAGAAGGATCCGCTAACACACTGCAGCCCTGTCTATTTGAAGCCCATCAGCAGCCTGCAGCTTCCTGAAGAAGGGGCTGCGCATTTTCTGAACTTGGAGATCCAGGAACGGCAGCTGCCCAATCAGGCTTTACCTTATCAGACATGCAAATAGAAGAAAGGGGAGGGGAAATAAATTCCAGCGTTGAGGCAGTGTGTGTGTGAGAGAGAGCGCAAGGGAGTGAGAGTGCAGCTGTGTGCGAGCACTGAAGTGAGAGGCTTCTGGTGTGTGGGTACGTGAGTGTGTGTCAATATTTATGAAATAGTGTGAGAGTGTGCAAAGTAGTGAGTGTGTGGAGAGCATGAAAGTAGTGAGTATGAAATGGTCTGTCGAGAGTGTGTGTATTATGTATGTGTGAGAGAGGGTAAATTAAGTTGCATGCAAGAGCATATATTTGGACACAAAAGAGTGTGTGCACAAGCATGAGAGAGAGTGTTTCAGAGGGTATAAGTATTTTTTGACAGAGCTTTGTTAGAAAGAGAGAGAAACATGTATGTACACCTGTGTTTGAAAGAGAAGGGGAGAGTGTGAGAGAGGTGTGTGTGAAAGGAAGAGAGTGAGTTGTGTGTGAGGGGAGGACATTTCTGTGTGTGGGAGAGGGAGAGGGAGGCTGTGTATAAGAGAGGGAGTGTGAAGGTGCGAGGGAATGAGAGGTGCATAACAGGGATTGAGAGAAAGGGTTAGATGGAGTGATACAGTGTGGAAACAGACCCTTCGGATCAACTTGCCCACACCGGCCAACATGTCCCAGCTACACCAGTCTCACTTGCCTGTGTTTGGTCCACATCCCTCCAAACCTGCCCTATCCATGGAACTGTTTCTTAAATGTTGGAAGAGTCCCTGCCTCAACTACCCCTCAGGCAGCTTGTTCCAGACATCCACCATCCTTTGTGTGGAAAATGTTACCCCTCAGATTCCTATTAAATCTTTTTCCCTTCACCTTAAGCCTATGTCCTCTGGTCCTAAATTCACTTACACTGGTCACTTATGCGATCTATTCCTCTCATGACTTTATGCACCTCAAGAAGATCACCCCTCATCCTCCTGCGTTCCAAGGAGTAGAGTCTCCGCCTACCCAACCTTGTGTGAGAGGGAGAGGAACAAGAGAGTTTGTGAGAGAGTTTGGGTGAGAACAGAAAGGGGATAGTGAATAAGTTAGTGAATAGGAAACAGGGTGCATGTGTGATTATGTCAATGTGTGCGTGTGCATGGAGAGTGGGGCACAAGGATTAGCGTGCTTGACATTTGCCAACTAATGGGCTGTCAAGAAGGACGAGGCAGATTAATCCCTACTTCAGCTGCAGTAACCTTTGGCCCTGCAAACCCTCTCTCATCTGTACTGCCTCTTGTCATTTAAACATTACAAGTACCCTGTGTGACCAGCGTCATCAATCAGGATCCCAACAGCTGCGGAAGTGTTGTCTAATGCCCAGGCACCAGCATACAATTCTGTTATGCCATGTTTTAACAGAGAAAAAATAATACAAAGTTGTTCTGGTTAGCTTGACAGCTTTGACTACTCTAAGCTGGCCAGGATCCTGTAGCCCCCAGTGTGTGATGCTACATAGGCATGTTCTAATTTTGCACAGAGTGGATTGCCCTGGCATTTATTTCCAGGTAAAATTGCACCAGGAACAAAATTCGTATCAGGAATTGGTTGTGCCCATCATGACCGAGCACCTAACAATTATCCGGTGTCAATGTTGTACAGGAAATTGTGTTAGACATGGATAAGATGCTGGATGAAAGGAGGATGGTGAATGTTGTGCCTCCATTTAAGGAGGGCTGCAAGGACAAGCCTGAGAACTGTAGAACATAGCCTAACATATGTGGTAGGTTAAAAAAGACACAAAGTGCTGGAGTAACTCAGTGAGTCAGGCAACCTCTCTGGAGAACATGGATAGGTGATTTTCCAGTCGAGTCCATTCTGTGGTAGGAAGGTTTAGATTAGCTTAGTTTAGAGATACAGTGCGGAAAAAGGCCCTTTGGCCTACTGAGGGCATCAATCCCTGCACACTAACACTATCCTACATGCACTAGGGACAATTTTTACAATTTTACCAAGCCAATTAATCTACAAACCTGTAAGTCTTTGGAGTGTGGGAGAAAACTGGAGAACCTGGAAAAAACCCACGCAGGTCACGGGTAGAACGTACAAACTCCGTACAGACAAGCACCCATAGTCAGGATCGAACCTGGGTCTCTGGCTCTGGAAGGCAGCAACTCTACTGCTGCGCCACTGTGTTACAGCAAGTTACTGGAGAGGATTCTGAGGAATAAGATATATATGTATTTGGATGGACAGTTATAGTCAGCATAGATTTGTGCATGAGAGACCATGTTTTACGATTTTCTTTTAGTTTTTTGAGGGAAAAGTCATAGGCATTGTCTACATGGACTTTGATATGGATCCACAATGCAGGCTGCTCTGGAAGGTAAATCACATGGGACCAAGGGAGAGCTAGCTAAAGCAATGCAGAATTGGCTTCATGGATGGAACCAGAGGGTGGTGCTGAAATGATTTTTGTCTGACTGGAGGTCTGTGATGAGCGGCGTGCACAGGGATTGGTGCTGGGCACATTGCTGCTTATGATTTATATCAAGGAAATGGATGAGAATATACAAGACATGGTGAGTACGTTTACAGATGATACTAAATTAGATGGCATTGGAGAAAGTGAAAATGGTTATCAAAAATTACAGCAGGTTCTTAATCAGCTGGGCAAGTGACTGAGGAATGTCTGCAAGAGTTACTTGCAGATAAGTGTGAGGTGTTGCACTTTGGGAAGTCAAAGCAGGGCAGAAACTTCACATTAAATTGCAGAGCTCTGGGGAGTGCTGTAGAGCAGAGGGATCTATAAGTACAGTGCACAGTTCTCTGAAAATGATGTCACAGGTGTATAAGGTGGTCAAGAAGGTTTTCAGTATTTTGGCCATCGTAAGTCAAGTATTGAGTATAGAAGTTTGAATGTTATGTTGCAGTTTTAAAAGATGTTGGTGAGGCCACACTTGGAGTACTGTGTTCAATTTCGGTCACTCTGCTATAGGAAGGATGCAATTAAGCTTGAGAGAGTCTAGAGAAGATTTAGAGGACGTTGCCAGAAATTGAGTGGCTATAAATTGAGATTGGGGATAGGACTTTATTCCTTGAAGCGCAGGAGGCAGAGGGTGATCTTATGGAGGTGTATAAATCACGAGGAGAAAAGTTAGGACGAGTCTTTTACCCTGGGTAATGGACTCAAAAACAAGAGGATGTGTTTAATGTGAGATGGACAAGATTTAATACGAACCAGAAGAGCAACACTTTCACTCCGACGGTGGTGGGTATATGGAAGGAGCTGCCAGAGGAGGTAGTTGTGGCGAATATTATAACATCATTTCAAAGGCACCTGTACAGGTGCATGGATATGAAAGGTTTAAAGGGATATGGGCTAAATGCAGTCAAATGGGACTAGTTTAGGGGCGCCATCTTGGTCGGCATGGACGGGTTGGGCCAAAGGGCTGTTTCCATGCTGTATGACTCTATAACTTTATAATGCACATTTCCTCCCAATACTCCCATGTAGTTTAGCTCAGAACTTCAGCTGATATCCATTGTAAAACAGCATGTGCCAAACAAGGAGAACATCCTGCTAAGTTTGTTGATCGGGCATCTTCCAGACACTGCAGACTGCTCTAAACCTTCCAAAGTTCAGAGAATTGGCTAAAGGTCTTTTAATTGGGCTTAAATTATATGCAGAACAAGGGTGGACCAGGCACGGAATACTTTGTAACTTTGTGACAATAAAGTATATTCAATTCAATTCAGAACTAGGGGTCATCTTAGGCATTGGGATTTGCCATTGTAATATTTCTGGCTTCTCACAAAGTGCAGGCAAGCCATTGACTCCACTTCAGTGCTGATCAGGATCTGCTGAAGTACCTGAAACATTGCATCAACAGAAAATGTTTGCATTCCCTCAGAGATCAGACCATTGTGAATTCTGAAAATGTCAATCACACACTTCCAAGATCATCGCATGGGCCGTATTTCAACAGCGCTTCAGTGGATGCTGAAAGTTTGTAATATTTTCCCTCATTTTCACACACAGAAATCAATGAAATATACAGTATTCACAAATTGTCCAAAGATATCAATGCAAGCTAGTGTCAGTAACTTGTCTTTATCAACAATTACAAACGGTGACAATCTAATAGTCATCTGGGCGAGTCTAACAACGTCAGATTTTGGCTACTCTGTTACAAACACCCCAGAAAAGTAATGAAACAAAAGGACAAGGATAATATTTAGAATAATATTCATCTGTTTAATTAATATATGACCAAATGGTGCCAGCACAATAACCTAGCTCTCAACACCAGCAAAACCAAGGAACGGATTATGGACTTTGGAAGGAGTAGGATAGGGACCCACAATCCAGTTTATATCAACAGGGAAGATGGTGGAAAGGGTCAAGAACTTCAAATTTCTGGGAGTGCATATTTCCGAAGATCTTTCCAGTTCCCAGCACACTGATGTAATAATAAAGAAAGCACATCAGCGCCTCTACTTCTTGAGAAGATTACGGTATGTCAAAGAGGACTCTCTCGAACTTCTGTAGGTGCACAGTAGAGAGCATGCTGACCGGTTGCATCGTGGCTTGGTTCGGCAACTTGAACATCCTGAAGCGGAAAAGAATGCAGAAAGTTGTGGCCACTGCCCGGTCCATCATCGGCTCTGACCTCCCTACCATCGAAGGAATCTATCACAGTCGCTGCCTCAAAAAGGCTGTCAGTATCATCAAGGACCCACACCATCCTGGCCACACACTCATCTCTCCGCTGCCATCAGGTAGAAGGCACAGGAGCCTGAAATCTGGCACATCCAGGTTCATGAACAGCTTCTCCCCCACAGCCATCAGGCTATTAAACTCGGCATCAAACAAACTCTGAACTATAACAGCCTATTGCACGTTATCTGTTTATTTATGAGTATATATGTGGTCTATGCTATATAGACACATTGAACTGTTCTGTATTTATGCGTACTATATTCTGTTGTGCTGTAGCAAGCAAGAATTTCATTGTCCTATCTGGGACACATGACAATAAACTGTCTCTTGACTTGACTTGACTACATCACAGACAATCATCAATTTGCATGGATCAGTACTGTTGTTATCACAAGCTGAATCTATCAGCTGATGGTGAAGCTTATTGAAGGAGTTTGCAACTTTTTACTCTTGTCCATTTAATCTGAATGCAGATAATCATCCCCATTGGAAGTGACCCTCAGCAATGTCAGCCTATCCTTAATTTAGGTCTGGATGCACCCCTGGCATTCCTTTCATTCCATGTGACATGAACTTTCCTCACAGAACGCAGCTTATAACATTTTACATGATGCACAGCTATTTATAACAGAATAACTAAACTATTTTAATGGTTTTCTTCCTGACACAAACTATTATAAGAAGTATCCTGTACACTCCCCCATTGTACCCGGACACTTTGACTCATGTGGTAGAATATCTGTGCACTGAATCATTTACATGAGAGGAGACGTGCAAAGACAGGAATTCTTTAAATGAGTTTTCAATTCCATTTCATTAAAAGGGTTGTCAAAGTGGTGCAGTCTAGTGTTAGATTTTTAATGAAAAATACTTAAGTATTGCTGCTTCTCACATGTTTTACAAACAATTAAGATGCACTACTAAATTTAGCAGCAATACTTCCAATTATAGTAGTCGGGAAAGTGAAGTGCCTTCAGTGTGGAATGAGAAAAATCACCATCTGTGTTTTACAACAAGTCATGAACAATGTATAGTGACCACTGCAAGATTCTCCCTGTAGCAATCATTTTGGCTATTGCAAAGTAATTGAATTAGTCCTATTTCAAGTGCGTACACCACTTTAACTAGAAATGGCATTTTAGAATAGCTGTCATAACAAATTTTGAATCTCATCTTGATATTACAACCAAATGAACAGGACAGGCATTGATTTAAGAGGCAGTCAAGGACTCAACAAGTTTATGCCAAGTCTTTTCAACAGCCTTTTCTCAATTCTCAGTAGAGAATTGTGGATGCAGCTCAGATCATCACACAAAACAACTTCCCTTCCATTCACTCCATTTACACTTCACTCGGCAAGGCCACCAGCGGCACGGTGGCACACCGGTACAGTGGCTGCATCACAGCGCCAGAGACCCGGGTTCTTTCCTGATGTTCGGTGCTGTCTGTACGGAGTTTATACGTTCTCCCCATGACCAGCATTGGTTTTCTCCGAGATCTTCCATTTCCTCCCGCTCTCCAAAGACGTACAGGTTGTAGGTTAAGTGGCTTGGTACAAATGTAAATTGTCACCAGTGTGTGTGGGTTAGTGTTTGTGTGCGGGGATTGCTTTTCGGTGCGGACTCGGTGGGCCGAAGGGCCTGTTTCCGTGCTATATCACTAAACTAAACTGAAACTAGAGCAGATAATCTATGGAAAGAAAGCAGAGCATCTTTATTGGTACATTATGACGACGGGGATTTCAAATCCCGCACGAGATACCTTCAAGAATGGAGCATGCATTTCTATCAGTCATAGACAGAAACATAGAAAATAGGTGCAAGAATAGGCCATTCGGCCCTTCGAGCCTGCCATTCTATATGATCATGGCTGAACATCTAAAATCAGTATCCTCGTTCCTGCTTTCTCCCCATATCCCTTGATTCCGTTAGCTCTAAGAGCTAAATCCAACTCTCTCTTGAAAACATCTAGTGAATTGGCCACCACAGCCTTCTGTGGCAGAAAATTGCACAGATTCACAACTCTCTGGGTGAAAATATGTTTCTTCATCTCAGTCCTAAATGGCCAACCACCTTATTCTTAAACTGTGGCCCCTTGTTCTGGACTCCCCCAGTCACTCTGGGTGAAGTCCAGGTGGAGCTGACGATGTTTTCATCTTCCACTTTAAATAAAAGTAAACTAAATTACGGAAGGTTAGAGAAAGAAGTATATTGATTTATCTTTCATTAGAAGCACGGTTGACATAGAAACATAGAAACATAGAAAACAGGTGCAGGAGTAGGCCATTCGGCCCTTCGAGCCTGCACCGCCATTCAATATGATCATGGCTGATCATCCAACTCAGTATCCTGTACCTGCCTTCTCTCCATACCCCCTGATCCCTTTAGCCACAAGGGCCACATCTAACTCCCTCTTAAATATAGCCAATGAACTGCCTCAACTACCCTCTGTGGCAGAGAGTTCCAGAGATTCACCACTCTCTGTGTGAAAAAAGTTCTTCTCATCTCGGTTCTAAAAGATTTTCTCCTTATCCTTAAACTGTGACCCCTTGTTCTGGACTTCCTTAACATCGGGAACAACCTTCCTGCATCTAGCCTGTCCAACCCCTTAAGAATTTTGTAAGTTTCTATAAGATCCCCCCTCAATCTTCTAAATTCTAGCGAGTACAAGCCAAGTCTATCCAGTCTTTCTTCATATGAAAGTCCTGACATCCCAGGAATCAGTCTGGTGAACCTTCTCTGTACTCCCTCTACGGCAAGAATGTCTTTCCTCAGATTAGGAGACCAAAACTGTACGCAATACTGCAGGTGTGGTCTCACCAAGACCCTGCTTGTTACAAAGAGAAATTTGTTACAAAGAGAATTTGTTACAAAGAGAAATCAACTTTTATTTCAAGTAATTTAAAAGTCACTTCATTAAACGTGGGCCAAGCAGTGGAGATTGCTCTCTTCACTGCTTTCAGTGACACATCCATGGGCTCCACTGAACAATGTAATGAATATCTTCTTCATTTGGCCTCAACTGAGCGTTACGACAATATTTACTTAGCGAGGTCATAGATCACCTTACAAGAAGCTCTAGCCATCATGGTTAGAGTGAAAAACGTCACAGATTTTTTTATTAAGAAGAGCTGTCATCTTAGGTATTGATCGCAGGTCACTTTACCCAATCTGGACTCAGAGCAGGTGATTCCAACCATGGCAGTCTCCTGAATGCAGAGATGTGTGAGTTTACTGAGTCCAATGTGATGATACAATTGAGTCTGGTTTAGGTTTTTAGTTCAGAGTCAATGCTGAAGGCAGACCAAACGTCTTAAACAGAGATTAGTCAGATACAGTGAGAAATCATGTGAAATTTTAAAATCACTGAATTTTATTTTAAATGAATGTACCTGCATGTTATACTGTTTTGTTTGGAGATACAGCGCAGATAGTCCACTGAGTTCATACTGAACAGCGATTTTATTATTTTCCTATTTGTCAATTAATTTGTGCCTGATTATTTGGTGGCCAATCAACCGCTGCCTCTAAGGGTGTTGCGTCCAATCACCAACCAGCTTGCCTTAAAATTCCCATCCAATCAACAATTCGGTCTCCCGTCCAATCAGCCACTGTCTCCAAGGGCATTGTGTCCAATCACATAATGCAGTTTAATGGTAATTAGCAGCTACGGTAAAGGTTGGAAGCCAGCGGAGCTACTAGCAGTCAAACGGGAGCAGGAGAGATTAAGACAGTATATAATCCATAGCACCTTGGTGTACAATTTCATAAAATATACTAAATAACAGGGCTGACAGACCTTGGCTGGGAACCTGGGGCTCACCCAAATTGTTCCCAATTGGGCCCTGCACCCATTAAGGCCGGCCCTGCATGTGAAAGCACCAGAGAGAGTGTGGAGTAGCTTTACAAGGATGTTGACAAAGCTGGACATATATAGGTTTGAGGAGAGCAGCTCATGCCGGGGTTGGTTCATTTGGAACGAACAGAACCAAAGGTAGTTTTAATTGAAGTTGCATAAAATTATAAAAACAAGGTTAACAAGAAAATACCCACTTCCCTTAGTTGAGAGGGTAATAACAACAGAGCATGAGCTTACATTAATTGATAGAAGGATTCGAGGAAAGATAAATAGGTTTTTGTTCACAAAAGAAGTGGCAGTGGTCTGAAATTCTCTGCCTAAAAGGTTGGTGGATGTAGAAACCTGCACTGTACATTAAAGAAACCTGTATGAGTGCATGAAGAGCTGTGACCTGAGGCAGTGCAGATCCAGTGCTGGGAAGTGGGATTGACCTTGATGGTCTAGTTTTGGCAGGAATGGACACGGTGGGCTAAATGTTCCCCTTCACAGCTATACATTTCTATGATTCCCTTTGACAATGTCGCTCTGCCAAGCCACAGGGCAGCTTATATGTGAAATAACGGGAAAAAAATCTAAGCCACACACAAGCAGTGAATGAGATTGTGAAGTTGAACGAAAGCACATTGTGGCGGCTGGAAGAAACACATTTGGTCTATACACAGCAGCATGGAATTCAGAGCTTATTTGAGTATAAAGGAATGTGAAAGTGGCTTGAATAAAATACCTGGTGTAAAAACTTAAGAAAACCTAGTCTCAGTTACTTTATGAATGTAATTATACCACACCCACATTTCTTTGCTGCTTTATCCCTGCTGCCTAATAATCCTCACTCCCAAATGAAGGGACCTTGGCTTGACTTCATGACTTTCTCATGAGATGAAAGTGATGTCTATGTGAATTTCTTTAAATTATCCACATTCAACACTTATGTAAAAGGATTTAGGCACAGCATGAATCTAAATTATTATTAACTGTTTTCAGTGATTTTTTAAAATTTATCACGCCTCAAATTTACCGAATATTTCCTACCATCTCCCAGGCACTAGGTGGAGTTTCATTACAAAACTTCCCAACTGTGTTCTGTGTCCAGTCTGCATAAATAATAGTTAAATATTTAGCCGTTTTAATTCCCATCTTTAAAGGAGGAGTATCTGACATGGTCATTAGATGAGGATCCAATTGTTAAAGAGGTTTACCAGAAGTGTATGGAAAGCTTGGCATGGAAAACTACATCCTCTCCTTGGGTACCCAAGATTCACAAAGAGGGAGCATGAACCCAGATATATAAATTGAAATATCTTGTGAAATCCAAGAATTCCCAGCCCAGTCTATGTTGCTGTTATCTATGCTGCAAATTGGCACAATTCTAATCACATGTAAACGCTTCGAATATTCCAGCCATAATTGAGGCATGGTTTCTACTGAATTTCCAAATCTCTGCCTTCTTTTAGAACCCTAGTAATTGACCAAAAAACAACTTGGAACTGGTTGGCTGTCTTTGAAATGCATGCAAATAAGTTGCAAAGAATAGCACCTAAATTTGCCATCATACACATGGGCACAATTTCAATTTTTCAAGATACCTAATATTTATACTGGGTTACTCATGGGGCCTGGCAATCGTAGATTTTCCTGACTTGGTTTCCATTTATACGGCACATGAACCGGCTATTATGGTTTGTGTGAGCCGCATAGGTAACTTCTATGAAGTTCGATTCTGGTATATGTGGTGGGTTGGTTAGATATTAGCATCAACTAACGCGTGGTCAATTTAAGGGAGACTTGTTCTAATCAGAAAGTTCAACCATGCTGATTGCTCAGTCACGGGCATTGGACACTTTATGATCAGGTGGTTCCTGCCATATTGGACACAGGACTGATTAAATCTAATCTATTAATCGCTGAAATGCAAAGACAAAACAATTAATATCAGAGATTGTGTTGTGTAGTGACAGTCTTTACGACATCTCAACGATTTAGTCCGCAAAACTTATTATCATTGAAGTAACGCTCATACTAGTTGGAGAAAATTATTTCAGCCTCAGAACTGGTGAAGGCAACAACACCCAGATTTCCAGCACACAGCCATCATAAGTATGGGGCAGCACGGTGATGCTGTGGTAGAGTTGCTGCCTTATGGTGCCACAGACCCGGGTTCGAACCTGACCATGGGTGCTGTCTGTACAGAATTTGTACGTTCTCCCCATGAACTACGTGGGTTTTCTCCGGTTGTTCCAACGCTCCAACACGAACAGGTTTGTAGGTTAATTGGCTTTTGTAAAATTGTAAATTGTCCCTAATGCATAGGATAGTTTTAGTGTGCGGGAATTGCTGGTCGGCGCGGACTTGGTGGGAGGAAGGGCCTGTTTCCCCGCTGTATCTCTAAACTAAACTAAAGTACTTTGAAGAACTGTCATGATGATTTGAAGGCAACAGTTTAAGTTTTTGTTGTGCATGGAACATCACCCTTTAGGTCTGGATCTTTTCAAGTTACATATTGTGTGAGTTGCTGGAAAATATTTCCCTTGCATTACAACCTCTTCTTTGGCACTGGGTAACGGCTTCCTGGTCACTTTCAGCTGCAATGAATTTTCTTTTAAAGAAAAGTTAGGATATAGTGCAATAAATAAAAGCAAGATTGGGTTTAGAGTGGTCACATGTGTGAATGATAACAGGATAGGTTGCTGAGTTTGCGATGCCTTAGTCAATCTGTGCTAGCAGGATAGGTTGGAGGTTTGCAAAGCAAAATCAGATTCAAATTTCTGATTGTATTGATGTCCAAACTTGGCAGTACTGGTCCAAAGAAAGGATTTGAAAAGCCAGCAATATTAGAGTAACCTTTCAAATGCACAAACCGGAATTAAATAAGACCGTCTTACTCATGAAAGCAGAAGTTGTTTTAAAAATATTCCTGTCAACTTTTATCTAAAAAGCAGAAAATCCTATTATATTTTATAAACAATAAAGGACCCGTAAAATGATATCAATATCACTACGGCTGCAATATCCTTCAAACAAAAATATTTAAGATTAACTTTGTCATTGGAGAGTCTTGTTAAGAAAGGAGAATGTAAGTGGATTTTTTTCTACCTTCAAAAGTTGAGGAATGGGTGGGCAGCCATTTTGAGAGGAGAGAAAATAATTTTGAAAAATTGGTGGGAGACCAGAGAGATAAAGTTGTTTATTGTGGGGGGTGGGGGGTAGACAGGACACTTAAAGAAGCAGGAATTTGATTGGCTAAGGATGAGACCCAGCAGCCAATAAAAGGAAGGAAAGGTACTGCATTCAAAAGCTGAAAAGAGAGTGGATGAGTAGACACTTTGAGAGGAGAGAAATCAATTTTGAAGAATCAGCAGGAGAATAGAGAGGTAAGATTGTTTTTTTTTTAGAATGCAGGATATTTAAAGAATCGGGTGCTTGATTGGTTGACCCAACGGCCAATAAAACAAAGAGTAGGTTTAGTGGAGTGGCCTATTGGGGGAAGGCCATGTTGAGCTGAAGTGCTATGTTGAGGTCAGAGCTGAAGCTTTGGCTCAAGAAGCTTTGGTGAGAAGGGCTAAGGAAAGAGTAATGGCAAATTAAGCTACGGGCTGTTTTTCTGTGTAATTCTTCGTAGGTTTGGTTGTCATTGAGATGGTAATTGGCTATTGGAATGCCGTGCCTGCAGGATTTTGAAACTCAAGGGGATTTCTAGTGCCCCTGAGGATTACACCTGGTGTAAGTGTGTTCAGCTGCAGCCCCGTAAGGAACTGTAGCTGTTGCTGGAAGACCATGGGATTATCTGTGGGTGTGAAGTAGTCATAGATAGGAGTTACAGTGAGGTGGTCACTCCCAATAAACTGGCAGGATGTAGATGGGTGACTGCGAGGAAAGGAAGTAGGCAGAGAGGCCAGGAATCCCATGGGCTGATCCTCTGAACAACGGGTATGCTCCTTTGAATGCTGTTGATGGGGAGGCTCAGCCAGGGGATCAGGTTCCTTGTTTATCCATAGGTTTTAAGATTGTTTTGAATAGGGAGAAGGTTAGACCTTTTCAGGAAAGTATTAAATTGGAGTAAGGTAAACTACAACTTTGTTAGACAGGAGCTCTGGAGGATTCACTAGGAGCAATTGATGTTGAATAAGTCTACATCTGATATATGGGAGTTGTTTAAAGATCAGTTAATTGAAGTTCAGAACTGGCATGTTCTCGTGAGGAGGAGTAGGAGGGATAAGGATGGCAAAGAAAGGGAACATTGAATGACTATTGAGGTTGTACATTTGACCAAAAAGAAGAAAGGACCACACGCAAGGTTTAAGAGGATGGGATCAGACTGTGCTTTTGAGGAATATAAAGAAAGAAGGAATAAACTCAAACAGGCAATTGGAAAGGCGAAAAAGGGCCACAAAATGGCTTTTGGCGAGTCAGATTAAAAGGAAATCCCAAAGCTTTTTAGACCTATATTAAAAACAAAAGGGTAACCAGGGAGAAAACAGGACCGCTCAAGGATCAAGAAAGGGAGTTTGTGCGCAGAAGGAGGAGGTGGTAGGGTAGGGCTCTTGAAGAGCAGGGCTCTTGAAGAGCATTAAGTTGTATAGATCTCCAGGACCTGATGGGATTTATCCCAGGCTATTGAGTGAGGCAAGAGAGGAGATTACAAGATCTTTACACCCTTGTTAACCACAGGTAATGTCCCTGAGGACTGGGGAGTAGCTAACATAATTCCTTTATTTAAGATGGGAAGTAGAGAGAATCCAGGGAATTATAGGCTGGTGAGCCTGATGTCAGTGGTAGGGAAGCTATTGAAGAGGATACTTCAGGGTAGGATTTACTCCCATTTGGAGGAGAATGAGTTAAGTAGCGGCAGTCAGCGGGGCTTTGTACATGGCAAGTCATGTCTTACTAACATGATCGAGCTTTTGATGAGATGACGAAGGTGATCGATTAGGGTAGGGCAGTTGATGTTGTCTACTTGGATTTTAGTAAGGCATTTGATAAAAGTCCCCAAAGGTAGGCTGATCCAGAAGATTCAGATGCATGGGATTAACAGAGACTTGGTTGTATGGATTTGGGACTGGCTTATGGACAGAAGACAGAGGGAAGGAAGGTGGAAGGACAATATTCAGGCAAGAGGTCTCTGACCAATAAACTTCCGGACCAGTGGTGTTCCACACGGATCTGTGGTCTGACCTCTGCTTTTAGTGATATGTCTAAATGACTTGGGCATAAACATAGATGGGTTGATTAGTAAGTTTGCAATTCATACTATGATTGCTGGGGTCGTGGACTGTGAGGAATGCTGTCAAAATATAAAGCGGGTTATAGATCACCAGTGAAATGGCTGATAGAATTTAATTTGAGCAAGTGCGAGGTGTTGCACTTTGGAAGGGCAAATGTAAGGGGGAATTAGACAATTAATGACATGCCCCTCAACGGCATTGACGTACAGAGGGATCTTTAGGTCCATAGCTCCCTGAAATGTAGATAGAGTTGTAAAGAAAGCATATGGTATGCTTGCCTTCAAAGGTCAGTGAGTACAAGAGTCAGGATGTCATGATGCAGCTTTGTCATACTTTGATTGTGCCACATTTGGAATATTGCATGTAGTTCTGGCTGTCCCATTACAGGAAGGATGTGGCAGTTTGGAAAGGGTGCAGAGGAGAATTATCGGAAAGTCGCCTGGATCAGGGAGTATGATCTGCAGTGAAAGTTTGGACAAACTTGACTTGTTTTCTCTGGAACGCCAGAGGCTGTGGGGAGACCTGATAGAAGTATATAAAATTATGGGATAGATGTGGTAGATGGGCAGATCCTTTTTTTCTCCCCCAGGGTGCAAATGCTCAATACTGGAAGGCATAGCTATAACATGAGAGGGGCAAAGTTTAAAGGAGATGTGCAAGGCAATTTTAGTTTTTACACCGAGGGTGGTGAATTCCTGAAACGTGATGCCAATGGTGGTGGTTGAGGCAGATATGATAGTGGCATTTAAGAGGCTTTTGGAGAGGCACATGGATATGCAGGGAATGGAGGGATGTGGATTCTGCGCAGGTAGATATGAGATGGTCTTTGCATCATGTTCGCTTCAGACATTGTGGACCGAAGGCCCTGTTTTTGCGCTGTACTGTTCTATGTCATTACAGTTGAATAGAACTTGCCAAGGGCTGTCGTCAACATGAGCACCAAGTAACTCCTAGATACATGTACCAAGGTAAAATGCTTCAAAGAAGCATTTTCAAACTTCCGCTCAGATTCAATTGACCCCCAGCAATTACTGACGTAACCTCTGAGTGAAATTATGACCTTCGGTGTCAAACCAGAGACAAATATATGTTCTGGCTTTGCAGTAACTGGAAGTGGGCAGAGGCTGTCCAAACTCATTTTTAGTCAGTCCCTTACAGTTAACAGAGAACGGAGGCTTTCATTTCATCAGGCAGGCCTGGCTGGCATCCAGGTCAAAAGTTAAAGCTGAAGGGCTTTGATGCCTGGAAGATCCTAGTGTAATGGGAAAGTCATTGTTTAAGAAAAATCAATAGTATTACATTTTGGTGCTTCCTCCTCACGTGGTAACTATCACCGAGTTAATGCAACATTTAAAAACTTATTTACGAGAAAAATTAGAAAATTCCTCACATAAAATAATAATGATATTCACAAGGTCATTTAGAATTAACTGTCATGATCAAGGTAATGAATTTGTATCCTCTTTATGTCTCATTCTTTATTAAATTCTCAAATTTCTTTGGTTGTCTCTGAGATTTAAAATATATTGTTTAAGAAGGAACTGCAGATGCTGGAAAATCGAAGGTACACAAAAATGCTGGAGAAACTCAGAGGGTGCAGCAGCATCTATAGATGCTGCTGCACCCGTTGAGTTTCTCCAGCATTTTTGTGTGCCTTTAAAATATTGTTGTTTTGAACACATTTATTTTTCTATGCCCTCTTACGCAAGATGAAATTTAGCCACATGATGATGGCTCGTTCAGTGTCTAGAAATTATCCTTCTCACAAACATCTTCTTCCGTCATGCTCACAGCATAATTAATTCTTCCAGGAAGCACCTTCATGGGGAAATTGGGAGACAGTAGTAAAGGCTTCAGTAAAACCCCTGCACTCCAGGTTTTGTGGGGTAATGGACATGGCACGGTGGTGCAGCAGTGCAGCTGCTGCCTTGCAGTGCCAGAGACCCGCATTCAATCCTGACTATGGGTGCTTGTCTGTACAGAGTCTGTACATTCTCCCTGTGACCTGTGTGGGTTTTCTCCAAGATCTTTCGTTTCCTCCCACACTTCAGACATAGAGGTTTATAGGCTAATTGGCTTGGTATAAAATGTAAAGTGTCCCCAGTGTCTGTAGGATAGTGTTAATGTGCGGGGATCGCTGGTCGATGCAGACTTTGTGAGCCAACATCCCTAATTTCCGCGCTGTATCTCTAAACTAAATAAATCTGTTTTGGGGAGTGAAGGACTAAATAGTGCTTTCACCAATTCAGTGTGCATCGAAACACTGGTCAACACTTTATACTTCTTTGAAAGTGTAGCATTGTAATATAGCAACAAATTTGCACACAGAGAGAACCCAGAAACAGCAAACAACTAGAAAATAGAGGAAATAATATTGATTGAGGAATTAATATTAATTGGTTCTGGGGAGGACCCATTATTATTTGTCAAGAGGGCCAAGAAGATTTTATGGTCATATGTCCCAAAACAGAATAATAACATTCTTACTTTCAGGAGCAGCAAAACAGGTTGGACTGCTGCTTCTATTCTCAAAGGAGTATTTGTGGTTAATGGATATTTTCCAAACCATACTGACACAATTAGTGATGTTTCTGATGTCGGGCCCATTGATTTCATTCTGTGCAATAAAATATTTATTTATTGACCTTTTATTCATGCTTTTTGTTCACAAGTTCATTTTGTGTTATCGTGGTTTTTTGTTTGTTGATAAACCCCAGGTCATTCAAAACAGAAGTTGATTCATTAAAAAAAAACAATACACAGCGATCAAGGGGTATTATCCCATGGCATCATTCCCAGTGCAGGAAAAAAAAAACAAAGCGCTGAGGTAGATCAGCCATGGCTGGCTCAGTGACGTAGCTGGTAGTGCCGTGCCTCATCCACCAACAACCTGGGTTCAATCCTAACCCCAGTTCATGTTTGATTGGCATTCCCTGTAACATCAAGCCTATTCTCCATGTGCTTCAGTTTCTTCTCACTCTTGCTAAAGATGTGCAGGTTGGTTGGTTCATTGGCCATTGCAAACTACCACTGGTGTATATATGAACGGTACAACTTGGGAGGAACCTGATGGAAAAGTAGGGGGTAGGAAAATATGGGATTATAGTTGGATTGGTTTACATAAAACATATTGGTTTACATGTGCCGAACAAGATGCCAAACTAAACTAATCTCATTTGTCTCTGTACATGATCCAAACTTCCTCCATTCCCTGCATATCCATGTGCCTATCTAGATGCCTTTTAAATACAACTATTGTATCCACCTCCACCTCCCCCCCCACCCCCCCCCCCCCCCCCCCTCCCCCCCCCCCCCCCCCCCCCCCCCCCCCCCGTATAAAAAAAAAACTTGCCCACACATCTCCTTCAAACTTTAATCTCCTTACCACTTTCACATTAACGCTAGTCCTCTAGTTAAAATTTCCACCCTGGGAGAAAGATTCTGACTCTCTACCTTATCTATGCTCTGATAATTTTATATATTCCTATCAGAACTCGCTCCAACCTCCAACGTTGCAGAGAAAACAATCCAAGTTTGTCCAAACTCTTTGTATAGCTAATACCTTCTGATCAGGGAAGTATTTTCCTAAAGAAGGGTGGTTGATGATCGGCACGCCATGCTTTATGTGTGCAACTTTAAGGTATTGATGAATGGCAGTGAAGCCTCAGCGGGCCAAATAGCCTGCCCTTGCTCCTATTGCTCTTGTTTTTATGTTTTAACATTACATAAATTGATTATGCAAAAGTTCACCATGGCATGGCAGTAACAGATCAAATAGCACTATAGCTCCACTGGCTTCTTCAGAAACACCAAGCATTGCTGCTGGAATGCAGGGTTGCCCGAGGGACAGTGCCTGCGCAAAGCAATGTCACAATGAGAGCCTATCATTGTAGTCAGCCCTAAATCTTGAATGAAGGGCCAGAAGTCTCGATGGTAAGAGTGACGCTGCTGTCTTTTGTTGCACGATGGGTTTTCAACAATTCAGAAGCTTTCACCTTCCCCCGGGGTCACTACTTGAACTGCATGCAGTCAGATTACCGATCCGAGACCTGCTGAGCTCGCATTGTCTCTAATCCAGTTTTCCTGGTCTGGGCATCCCAAGTGAGGGTGATTATTTGGAATGTCTGGTTGTCATCTGCTTTAATAATATATTATTTCATAGTGGATGGAAATTGCACAGATAAATTAATGCATAACCACTTTGAAAGAAACATAGAAATTAGGTGCAGGAGTAGGCCATTCGGCCCTTCGAGCCAGCACCGCCATTCAATATGATCATGGCTGATCATCCAACTCAGTATCCTGTACCTGCCTTCTCTCCATACCCCCTGATCCCTTTAGCCACAAGGGCCACATCTAACTCCCTCTTAAATATAGCCGATGAACTGGCCTCAACTACTTTCTGTGGCAGAGAATTACAGAGATTCACCACTCTCTGTGTGAAAAATGTTTTCCTCATCTCGGTCCTAAAAGATTTCCCCCTTATCCTTAAACTGTGACCTCTTGTTCAGGACTTCCCCAACATCGGGAACAATCTTCCTGCATCTAGCCTGTCCAACCCTTTAAGAAATTTGTAAGTTTCTATAAGATCCCTCCTCAATCTTCTAAATTCTAGCGAGTACAAGCCGAGTCTTTCTTCATATGAAAGTCCTGACATCCCAGGAATCAGTCTGGTGAACCTTCTCTGTACTCCCTCTATGGCAAGAATGTCTTTCCTCAGATTAGGAGACCAAAACTGTACGCAATATTCCAGGTGTGGTCTCACCAAGAACTTGTACAACTGCAGTAGAACCTCCCTGCTCCTATACTCAAATCCTTTTGCTATGAATCCTAACATACCATTCGCTTTCTTCACTGCCTGCTGCACCTGCATGCCGACTTTTAATGACTGGTGTACCATGACACCCAGGTCTCGTTGCATCTCCCCTTTTCCTAATTGGCCATCAAGTGCAGTTATGGCTGCCATATCCAAAATACTTCCCCACTGACACTTCCTTCATTTGACCCCAAGATAAGGTCCAGCAATGCTATCTATACATTATGTCAAAAATCTCTAGAACGCATCTCAAAATTTTCATCCCACTCAGTCTTTTATGATAAGGTACTCCTGGCTAATGTTTGGAAAATTAAAATCTAGTACTATTACCTTATTTTTATTACATTGCTCTGATATCAATTGCTAACATTTTTTATAGACACAAAATGCTGGAGTAACTCAGCAGGACAAGCAGCATTTCTGGAGAGAAGGAATGGGTGACGTTTTAGGTCAGGATCCTTATTCAAATTGTCTCGACCTGGAACATCACCCATTCCTTCTCTCCAGAGATGCTGTCTGCCCGCTGAGTTACTCAAGCATTTTATGTCTATCTTCGATGTAAACCAGCATCTGCAATTCCTTCCCACACCTCACATTCTTTAATTACATTCCCAATTCAAGACTCTTTCCCAGTGTCTTCTGGGTATTGG
This sequence comes from Leucoraja erinaceus, assembly GCF_028641065.1. Taxonomy (NCBI): domain Eukaryota; kingdom Metazoa; phylum Chordata; class Chondrichthyes; order Rajiformes; family Rajidae; genus Leucoraja; species Leucoraja erinaceus. The sequence goes on along the minus strand of NC_073379.1, from coordinate 29,673,966 downwards.
ACTTAACCAAGACTTCCAAGATGGTCATCGAAGGCAAGGGATGTTAAATCAATGGTAAGAACTCAATAATTAATGCATGTGAAGTCCCTGTGATAAATACATGAATTGATAATTATGACATATGCTTTTGATTGCAGAATTTAAAGGAATGCACCACCTATAATAGAAACATAGAAAATAGGTGCAGGAGTAGGCCATTCGGCCCTTCAAGCCAGCACCACCATTCAATATGATCATGGCTGATCATCCGCAATCAGTTCCTGCTTTCTCCCCATATCCCTTGATTCCATTGCCCTAAGAGCTATAATCTTACAAAGCTTTTTCAATTTAAAAACTATTTCTTTGGATCAAAAAATAATCCATGTCAAGATTAACTAAAGGAGTGAACATCTACGAACATCAACTTCCAGAAGTGATTTGATCAATTGTCTTATGATAGATTAGCACAGGTCAAAGTTCATGAAACTGACGGCAGTAGTCAAACTGTTTAGGAAATGAGCTGTGTGGGATAATGGGCAGGTACCTCTAATTGGCAGGACTTGACTCGTGACACTGCATTTTTATGCGGTTATTTAAGGATCAAATTAATGGACAAAAATGGATTTAATGAAAGGCAATTACAAAATATGATGAAAATAAGTAAAAATTTAAGTAAAGCCATATAAATGACTATGATAAAACGTTTACAATATGAAGAGGTAAAATCTTATAATTTAAACAGTATAGAACATAATTTCTAAATAGTGAAGAGCTAGAAAAATGACAACAAAAGAACCTGAGAGGCCAATGCACTTACATTAAATCATTAAAATATTACACACAAGGAATTGAATTAATCAGGAAAGGTGAAGATATGCTGGCATCTATATGTAAAAAATATACAATGCAATTCTTCCTCAATCATGTTTAACATGGTATGGTTCCCCACAAAATATCTTTAGACATTTTTAGTGGCCTGATGAAAATAAACTCATTGAGTATGAATGTGATAACCAGATTTTAAACTCCATTTCTCAGCCATGAAACTCCTGGTAAGAAGACTGTGAAAACCCTGTACATTCTTCTCCTCTTTGAACCAGGGTTACACTGGAGGGGTATGTGAGGTTTAACACGGTCTTTGGTAGGAATTATTGTGAATTTAACCCCATTGAATTTCTCCCCTTTGTCAAAACACAAATATATAAAACAAATGAGAAAAAAACATAGAGGTTACAGCCCAGAAAAATGTCAGCTTACCACAATGTTTTTATTTGAGAAAACAGTTCACCAAATGATTGTTGGCAAAGTTTTCAGACTTCAGATATTATGTAAAGTTATCAGGAAAAAAAATCTGTACCTTTATATGATGCCAAAATCTGAACTCGACCTTGGGACTGGTTGAAGAATGTGTTAGACAAGGATTTCTCTTCGACTCACCTCGACAATGGTAACACTGAGTTTCACATGTGACATCCATTAATTACAAGAAGATTTCACTTGGCTGTGATGTCTTTGTTCTGTGCAATGAGTTTATATAGTATATTGTATTCCTTTCTCCCTTCCCAGAATGGGTGGCACTGTGGCACAGTGGTAGAGTTGCTGCTTACAGCGCCAGAAACCTGGGTTTGATCCTGACTTCGGGAGCTCTCTGCAAGGAATTCGTACGTTTTCCCTGTGAACTTGTGGGTTTTCTCAGTGTGCTGTGGTTTGCACCCACATTCCAAAGACGCAAGTTTGTAGGTTAATAGGCTTCTTAAATTGATCTAGTGAGAATGATAGAACTAATGTATGGGTGATCAATGGTCAGCGAGAAGTCAGTGGGCTGAAGGGCCTGTTTCTATGCTTTATCTCTAAATTAAACTAGGAATGGGAATCTAAACGTATCCTACATTTTATTTAGGTGAGGAGTCTAACCACCTGAGGTCTTGGCTCTAGGATTGATTTATTTAAAAATTACCAATGGTTGCAGAGCCAAAATCAATATTACAAATTATATCAACATATTTTGGGATTTTTTTTAGACAAATTCTGCACCAGATCTTTGGCTTCTCTCCAAATATTTGTTCTTCATGAAGCACAGGGAAAAGGACTGCAAAGATATTTTCAAGCCAAATATAATTTACCTTGGCTTATCTTCTAAGTTTCATCAAATATCTGTAAGGATGAGATCACTTGGGAACCAGTTTAAAATGCTCTTTTCAACTTGACCTTTAGATCATCATGATTGATTAAATCAGACAATGATCTACCCCATCCTGACCCCAAAATAAACCATTAGCAAATGCATTAAAGCAGCTGGAAAACTTCTTGGGAAACCTGCAGAATCTTTACCCCGCACTTTCTCTTCAGTGGGATGAGAAAGCTACTCTTCCATGTCACAGTCACAACCTGCAAACAGCAACATTTGGGCAACTTGTGAATTAAGCCAAATGCCAATTTCTATGATCTGCACGCAATGTCCCCTGGTTGAAGAAACAAATACCTTCAGGAAAGAAAGCTGAATAAAACAATTTTTGCACGAGGCAATTGTTGAACAAGTGCTCTCAGCAACAACTTGAAGGGAGGTTGTAGGTGTAGCTTGGTGCAAAGCCCAAGGGGAAAATCAACAAGTAGACTCCAGCTATTTGAGAAGAGCCAGTGATGAAGTAGTTCCACAATCTGTGCACAATGCATACAATTTCACCTCCATGATGCATCTTTAAATTGAATCCAGGAAGCTGTCAGACCGTATTCTGAATGCATGGTATTAAATACAAAACAACAAATTCTGTACGTTATGCACTTCAAGCAAAATTCACACATGCTTCCAATAATATAGAAAATAGCTGGTTATCGCATTGGGGTAGGCAGTTTATTCATGGTTGAAACTAATTCCTTTTCTGTCAAGAATCTTGCGAGAAACTACTGTAGCGTATCAGTAATGATATGTTAGAGGAGGTTTCTTAATGATGGATTGTCGGCCAGTCGACCCAAATGATAAGTGATTTACTAATTTGTATACCACATGTGTGGTCTCTGGGGTTGCAGTGTGTGGGAGCACCAGGAATCTGCAATACTCGCTTCAGGCATTTTTATTTCAATGTAGAATTACTTTCAATATGAACAATCTTAAGAGCCAAACAAACATTAATCTATATAAAGCCATTAGCCAATTTGGCTAAAGAGTCAACATACGTATGCATAAATGTTTTCAGCCAATTCTAAACTAGATCTGTGGCATACTGCACACAGTGCATTCAGAAAGTATTCAGATGCCTTCACTTTTTCCATATTTTGTTACGTTACAGCCTTATATTAAAATGGATTTAATTCATTTTTTTATCATCAATATCCCAAGAATGAAGAAGTGAAAATGTTTAGACATTTTTGCAAAATAATTAAGAAGAAATAACTAAAATATCACATTTACATAAGTATTCAGACCCTTTGCTATGACACTCAAAATTGATCTTAGGTTCATCCTGTTTCCATTGATTATCATTGAGATGTTTCTACAACTTGATTGGAGTTCACCAGTGGTAAATTCAATTGATTGGACATGATTTGGAAAGGCACACACTTGTCTATATAAGGTCCCACAGTTGACAGAACGTCAGAACAAAAATCAAGCCATGAAGACGAAGACATAGACATCCGTGACAGGATTGTGTAGAGACACAGATCTGGGGAAGGGTATAAACCAATTTTTGAAGCATTGCAGGTCCCGAAGAGCACAGTGGCCTCCGTCATTCTTAAATGGAAGAACTTTGGAACCACCAGGACTCTTCATAGAGCTGGCCGCCCGGCCAAACTGAGCAATAGGGGAAGAAGAGCCTTGGTCAGGGAGGTGACCAAGAACCCGATGGTCACTCTGACAGAGCTCCAGAGTTCCTCTGTGGAGATGGGAGAACCTTCCAGAAGGACAACTGTATCTGCAGCAGTCCACCAATCAGGCCTTTATGGTAGAGCATTCTGGACCTCAGTCCGGGGCGGAGGTTCACCTTCCAACAGGACAATGATTCTGAGCACACAGCCAAGACAACGCAGGAGTGGCTTTGTGACAAGTCTGTGAATGTCCTTGAGTGGCCCAGCCAGAGCCCGGACTTGAACCTGATCGAACATCTCTGGTGGGACCTGAAAATAGCTGTGTATCAACGCTTCCCATCCAACCTGACAGAGCTTGAGAGGATCTGCAGAGAAGAATGGGAGAAATTACCCAAATACAAGTGTGCCAAGCTTGTAGCGTCATACCCAAGAAGACTTGAGGCTGTAATCACTGCCAAAGGTGCCTCAACAAAGTACTGAGTAAAGGGTCTGAACACTTATGTAAATGTGATATTTCAGTTATTTCTTTTTAGTTACTTGGCAAAAATTTCTAAACGCCTGTTTTCGCTTTTTTATTATGGGGTATTGTGTGTGATTGATTAAAAAAAAAAAAAGAATTTAATCCATTTTAGAATAACGCTGTAACGTAACAAAATGTGGAAAAAGTGAAGGGGTCTGAATACTTTCTGAATGCACTATATATTCCTTCTTCAGTGGCTGAGCCAAAGCTGATCTTTTTGCTGGTGAACATTTCTGGAAAATGAAACTTAGAAACATAGAAAATAGGTGCAGGAGGAGCCAATTGGACCCTTCGAGCCAGCACAGCCATTAATTGTGATCATGGCTGATCGTCCCCTATCAATAACCCGTGCCTGCCTTCTCCCCATATCCCTTGACTCCAATAGCCCCAACAGCTCTATCTAATGGGCTTGTCCCACTTGCGATTGCATGCGTTTGGCACGACCAAACGTGGTTGCTTGAGGCGTACGGGCACCGAATGGCCGCGCGGGACCGGTCCCACTTAAAAGCGCGGAGCTGGGCCCGCCATCGTGCGGGGCTCTGAAAAACTGACTGTGTCCGAAATCTTTGCGCACCAACGGCCTGTCGGCATGCAGGTGCGTTGCGGTCGTACGCAGCGTCTTAACGGCGTACGCCTAGCATGTGGCGTTGCGCGATGACGTCACCACCCGGTGTGGCGTTGCATGATGACGTCACCACCCGACACCGTGCGACGCCCAAATTCAGTCGGCCCACCTCCTGCCCAGCTAATTGGTCAGCATGTCGCAAATGACGTCACGCGCGTACTTAGCGCGAACTACTCGTGAACTCCGCTTCCGTTTGGTCACGCCAAACGCATGCAATCGCATGCACGTGGGACAGGCCCTTAACTCTCTCTTAAATCCATCCAGTAACTTGGCCTCCACTGCCCTCTGTGGCAGGGAATTCCATAAATTCACAACTCTCTGGGTGAAAAAGTGTTTTCTCACCTCGGTCTTAAATGACCTCCCCTTTATTCTAAGACTGTGGCCCATGTTTCTGGGCTCGGCCAACATTGGGAACATTTTTCTTGCATCTTGTCCAGTCCTTTTATAATTTTATATATTTCTATAAGATAACCCCTCATCCTTCTAAACTCCAGTGAATACAAGCCTAGTCTTTTCAATCTTTCCTCATATGACAGTCCCGCCAGCCCAGGGATCAATCTTGTGAACCTACGCTGCACTGCCTCAATCACAAGGATGTCCTTCCTCAAATTAGGAGACCAAAACTGTACACAATACTTCAGATGTGGTCTCACTAGAGCCCTGTACAACTGCAGAAGAACCTCTTTACTCCTATACTGAAATCCTCTTGTTATGAAGGCCAACATTCCATTAGCTTTCTTCACTGCCTGCTGTACCTGTAAGCCATCTTTCAGTGACCGGTGCACAAGGACGCCCAGGTCTCGCTGTACCTTCCCCTTACCTAATCTAACCCCATTGAGATAATAATCTGCCCCCTTGATTTTGCCGCCAAAGTGGATAACCTCATATTTATCTATATTATACTGCATCTGCCACGCATCTGCCCACTCACTCAACCTGTCCAGGTCACCCTGCAACCTCCTAATATCCTCTTCACAGTTCACACGGCCACCCAGCTTTGTGTCATCCGCCAACTTGCTAGGTTTGCTCCTAATTCCCTCTTCCAAATCATTAATTTATATGGTAAACGGTTGCGGCCCCAACATCGAGCCTTGTGGCACTCCACTCGCCACTGCCTGCCATTCTGAAAAGGACCCGTTCATTCCTACTCTTTGCTTCCGGTCTGCCAACTAATTTTCTATCCATGTCAACTCCCTACCCCCAATACCATGTGCTCTAATTATAATCACCATTCTCCCGTGCGGGACCGTATCAAAGTCTTTCTGAAAGTCTAGATACACTACATCCACTGGCACCCCTTCATCTATTTTATTTGTCACATCCTCAAAAGATTTCCCTTTCATAAATCCATGTTGACTTGGACTAATCCTTTTTATTGCTATCCAAATGCCCCATTATTACCTCTTTAATAATTGACTCCAGCATCTTTCCCACCACCGAAGTCAGGCTAACTTGTCTGTAATTCCCCGTTTTCTCTCTCGCTCCTTTCTTGAAAAGTGGGATAACATTAGCTATCCTCCAATCCACAGGAACTGATTCTGAATCTATTGAACATTGGAAAATGATCACCAATGCGTCCACTATTTCTAGAGCCACCTCCCTGAAGACCCTGGGATGCAGACCATCGGGTCCAGGGGATTTATCATCCTTCAGTCCCATTAGCCTACCCAATACTATTTCTCGCCTAATGAAAATTTATTTCAGTTCCTCTACCCCCTTAGATCCTCTGTCCTCCAGTACATCTGGGAGATTGTTTGTGTCTTCCTTAGTGAAGACAAATCCGAAGTACCTATTCAACTCTTCTGCCATTTCCTTGTTGCCCATAATAATTTCACCCATGTCTGCCTTCAAGGGACCCAAATTTGACTTTGTTACTCTTTTTCCCTTAACATATCTAAAGAAGCTTTTACTATCCTTCTTTATATTCCAGGCCAGCTTCCCTGCATACTTCATCTTTTCAGCCCTTTTTGACCGTTTTATTTCCTTCTGTTGTCAAATGTCAAAAGGCTTTTTAAAACCACTGTTTAATCCCACCGTGAAGGGTGACCTCCTGGTTTTTGTTGGCCACATCACAGTGGTATGATGTCCTAAACAAGAGTGACACAATTGTTGGGGCAACCCAATGTTTTTTTAACAATAAAATTAATGACCAAACACGATGGTGTGTTGTATGGCAGTGCCGTGACATGTCCTGTGATGCTTGTTTTTACACTGAGTGTGAAATTTCATTGCTCATGCAGAGCACTAAAAGAAACTGATCTCAAGCATTTAACCAGTGGATGCAGCCCAGTTTGGATTTAGTTAAAGGGTTCCACCCGAAGTGGGACACTCCTAGAGAGGTCAAGGAATTCAACTTCCTCAGTAGAATCCCTGTTTTTATGGGTAGTTATGACCCCATCCCGCTATATTGCACTTGGACAATCACATTAATATCCCAACTCACTCACCCTAACAAATAGAACATAGAGTCCACACGCAAATTGGAGGAACAACACGTCATATTTTCCCTGGGCAGCTACAATCCAGTGGTATGAATATTGATCTTTCTAATTTCAAGTAATTTCAAGTAATGCTTGCATTCCGTCCCTCTCTCTCTGTCCCTCCCCCACCATAGTCATCCTGCTAGTTTCACTGTGTGTATCCATTCATTATCACCACCTGCACAGCCAGCAATGGACCATTGTGGGCGCCTTTGCCATCGGTGCCACGGCTCTGATTTATTCTGCAGCTTTTCATAACTCTTTCTCTCTCCCCTGACTCTCAGTCTGAAGAAGGGTTTTGACCTGAAACGTCACACATTCCTTCTCTCCAGAGATGCTGTCTGCCCGCTGAGTTACTCCAGTCCTTTGTCTCCACTTTCTTTACCACTCTGTCTACTTGTGTTGCTGAATAAGGACACAGAGTACCCTCATATCTCCAATGCTCCCAACTCATCTTGGCTATAAATAATCAGACCTTTTCACTATTTCAACAGTCAACCCCTCCAACCCTCTAGTACTAAATAAAAGGAACAAAAGAACAAGTTCCGCAGCAGTTCAGGCAGCATCTTTGGAGGACATGGATAGGTGATGTTTCGGGTCAGGACCCTTCTTCAGGCTGAAGACGTGGCCCAGATAACTCATCGTCCAATACCAGTCCCACTAGCTTAGTCCCAAAGTATGGAGATAGTGTGACTGAGCTGAGGAAAACTGGATTTCTATTAAATGGAGACTGAAGAGATGGGAATAGAGCAATCTGGGAAACACATCTAGTCAGGAATCTATAGAGATGGATTGGGAGAATGTGGAGCTCAGAGAAAACAAACTCAGCATTAGCCTCATTCGAAAACAAAATGTGAAGGCTGTTTTTAAAAGAGACCACCATCTAGTTTGGAAGTGAATAACAAGGTAAAAAATGAATAACAAGATAAAAAGAGGTGTGCATTTCACTGCAGATTGCATTAACCACACTTGAGGATTATCTGAGAGCAGAAAGACAGTAGGCAAGGTTTCCCTTCAATAATATTACCTACAACTTTAGTTAGAGCAGATTTACAGAGATAAAGTTTTCTGCAGTCCTTCAGCCTAAGTGAGCTTACAGGTGTGAGTTTATTAGCCGCAGCAGAGCACCAGATGTGATTAAAGCAAGTCATAGTACCACAAAGAGCGGAAGAGGGAAACGAAGCAGGGAGACCTTCCATTTGGGATTGGCTCTGATTGGTATAAATAGATTCTTGATCACAGAATGTGCAATAGGTGGTGGTTCTAACTGTACTGAACAATGCCAGTGATCAATTTCGATACTGAGAATAGGTGGAGGTCAGAATCTTTTTCCACGTTTTGAAATTCTACTACAAATGATCAGTCAAAAGTATTCTACGGTGTATTGAAATATATTTCAATAATTAATATTTTCCCAGCTCTCAAGCTCTGAAGCTTCCATAAGCATAACCAGCCAATCCTTCAGAGCATGCACAAGACTCAATAAATATTAAAATGCACTGAACAGTTTCAAGAGGGAAAAGTCAAGATAGTTTTATTGTCATATGTCTCGAAACGGAGCAATGAAATTCTTACTTGCAGCAGCACAACAGATATGTGAACATGTAAACTCAATACTGAATTTCTAAGAAAGAAAACAAGTAATAAAGCAGCAGCAGCAGGATAATATAAAGTAATCTGAGGTCCGTTATTTAGTAGATACTGGTAGCATGGGTGGTGAAAGCAGGTGGTCAATACGAGGGTGGTTGTTCTGGGACGCCAGAACTAACTGTTGAGCCTTCCTGAGGTGTAGTGGGCCTAACTCAACGAAGCACCAGTGAAGGGAGATGTCCACTTAATAACCCCAATTATATACTTGCATCTACACAAACAGTGTTTTTTAAATGTGCTTGTTAGCATGGAGTTAGCTGATTATTGAATATGGAATTAGTTATTGTCCTTAGCATAAGATGGTATAATCAGTCTAGATAGTAGTTGAGCGCTCATCCTGGTGTTATAGCATGTACTTTGTGTTTTCATTGTAATCTTCAGATCCTAACACCTGTTCAAAATGACATGATATTTTATGTCTTGGGTACTAAACCCCAGCTAGGGGAAATATTATCCTTGCATATACCTGCCCTGTCAAAATAAATAAGAATTCTGTTTCAATGAGATAATTTCTCATTTTTCTAAACTCAACAGAGTATTGACCAAATCTGCTAAACCTCTCCTCTTTCACAAACCCACCATCCCAAGAATCAATCTGGTGAACTTTTGCTATACTCCCTCTGAGGCTAGAATATTCTTCCTTAGATAGGAAGATCAGTTCTTAACACAATACTCCAGATGTAGTCACACCAGGGCCCTGCATAATTGACACAAGATGTCGCTTCTTTTGCATTGAAATTCTTTTCCAATAAAGGGCAACATACCCTTTCTATTCCTAATTGCTGACTGTACTGGCATGTTAACTTTCAGTGAGCAATTTACACGGAAAGTCAGGTCCCTCTTCTGAATACCGAGAGTATTCAATCTCTTATCTGTGGCCAAGAAATTCCAGTTAACCAAAATTGCTGTGTAAGATGAGCATGTCAGTGGGGTGCCATCAATTCCTTCCATTGTGCATCTTCACTGCCAACTTCAAACTTCAGTTGCTCTTGGGAACCCACTTTCATAAGAGGTATTCCCAATGCAAACAAATGCTGGCCTTGCTGGTATTAATTTAACCCTTATGCATCCTATATATAAATAATGTATTAGTATATTGTCATTTTAATGGCATCAAATGCAGTAAATTATTCCAGTACCAGAGAATATTGAATTAATTCAGTTAACAGTTTAATTTGAGTACATTGACCACTGGATAAGCTAACATTCATTGTCCAATCTTAGGTGCCCTTTCTAGCAGTGTACGGACATTGTATTGGTCTTTTAAGCAATTTTATGTTGAGCCATACAACGGTGTTCATGAACTAGTAAGACTTTTATGATAATCTAATGGCATCAGGGTTACTTTTGGTGATAGTGCGTTTTCCATTTTAATTTGATTCAAATTCTTAATCTATCATAATAGGATTTTAACCGATGCTGTCAGTAGCAAAATAAAAAGTACGATATAATAGGCAGTGCTTAAATCACCTCATGCTTAAGTTCCTAGGAAGTGGTCAGAATTGAATTGTGATTTTTTCACTGTACTTAGACTGGATGTGTAACACTAATTATGTATCACCAAATTTCCTTCAAAGTTGTTTGGGATGAGAGGAGGTTAATGTGAACTGTCTCACCTGGAGGTGCTGCTGGGGTCCCAGGATGGATATAGGGGAAGAGGTATAGGGACAAGTGTTACATCTCCTGTGGTTGCAGTGGATGGTACCTGGGGAGGGGGTGGTTTGGGTGGGAAGAGATGAGTGGACCAGGGAGTTGTTGGGGGAGTGGTCTCTGCAGACAGGTGAAAGGGCTGGGGTGGGTAGATATGGCTGGTGGTGGGATCACATTGAAGCTGGCAGGAATGCCAGAGAATGGTATGTTGAATGTAAAGGCTGGTAGGGTGAGAGGTATGGACCAGGGGAACTCTTCGTTCCACTGGGGGTGGGGACACGAGAGCAAAATAATGGGACACAGAAGAGAGTTCGGTGAAGGATTCATCAATGACGGCAAGGGGGACAATGAGGACACCTTGGATGTCCTAGAATGGTAGCAGATGTGATGGAGGTAGAGAAATTGAGAGTAGAGGATGATGTATTTGTTAGAGGCAGGAAGGGTACAGTCCAGATAACTGTGGGAGTCAGTGGATTTATAGCAGACGTCAGCGATAATCTGCAAGAAAGGTGAGAGATAATTTGGATATAATCCAAGTGAATTTGAGGGCAGGGTGTTAGTTAGTGGCAAAGTTAATGAAATCAACAAGTTCTGCTCGGGTGTAGGAGGCAGCCCTGATGCAGTCGTCGATGTAGTGGAGAAAGAGTTGGGGGATGGTACCAGCAAAACTTTGAAACCTGTTTTTTGTTCCCCATCTTCAACTCTGGCGTGCAAGTATAATTGTAAATGATATAATCAGCTACACTCTGCCCCCAAGTAGCCAAAAATAAAAATAAACATCACCATAAGGTTTCTGATGTAATTCATTTCACAGAGCATGAGGATATTCTGGCTCTAGTCATAGGTTGGTGATGTCTGAGAGGAGACACAATGCAGAACTGCAAAGCAGTATTCAGTGTCAGGAAATGCCCTTCACTTAATCTGATTGCAAGGGTGATGGAAATGTCAACAATCTGGGCCTGCCATTTTCAATTTACTCCCAAGCGGTTTTTTTTCTAATCAAAAACAACTGGACAACTCTTTAGAAAATACAGCAAGACTTCAAAACTTCCAGGCATGGGCAGATGTGACAAATAAAATCTCCCATAACATGCCAGGCAATGACCATTGCCAGCAAGAAATTACTTAGCCATCATATCCAATGTCTTTCCAGCATTGTCCCCATGCCCCCTCCCTGGAAATCACACTGACCAAAAGTCTAACTAGATGAATACAATCAATTCAAGAACAGATCAGAGGCTGGGTATCCTGTAGCACATAACTCCCGTCCTGACCACAAACCCTTTCCACATTAACAAAACAACAAACTTGGTACAAGACAGAACATTTTACAATTGTTTAGAAGAATAATCTCCGACATGCCCCAAAAAGTTCGACATTATACAGAAGAACACAGCTGACATATATGGCACCCCATCCACCACACCAAATATTTATTCTCTCCACCACTGGGGAATAGTGGCTGCAGTGTCTATCAGCAGCGCAGATACTTGGCCAGGCTGCTCTGACAGCACCTTTATGTCATTACCTCGACCAAGGGCAAGGCATGGGAGCAGCATTGCCTGCAGGTTACCTTCCAATTCATGAACCATGGCTTGAAAATTGATTGCTGTCTCTCATCCCAAAGACACAATGGGAGTAGTTTGCTGGAATGACTGCAATAGTTCAAGTTGATGGCTCCACATCATCTACTGTAGGGCAATTAGGGATGGGTAATAAATGCTGACCTTACCAGTGAAACCCAGATTCAAGGTATCAATAACAAAAAGAAATGTAGTTTTAGAATTCCATGGCATTTCTACAACTCTTCAAACTATCAGACTTCATATTTGAGGCATGTTATTGTTTCAAACTGGTTCCTTCAAGATTGTTAATCAATAACAATAATCAATTTTAAACATCAACTAATGGAGGAAATTTGGAAAGAAAGTGACAAACTCAGAAAAACCTGATGACAGAGTGCAAGGTCTATGCTTGGAAGTTAAGGGAGATGACATTTTGCAAAATTGTTCTCCATACTTTGGTTTATATAATGGTATTGCAGTGATTTCTAATGTTAAAGTGCTGTTTTGTACGTGGGAGTGGTAATTCGTGTTGTAGAGGAATATGTTCAACTCTCCCAATTCTGCCTAATGCAAATAGTTGAAGGTCATGCCTTTAGTATTCAGTGGTGAAGAATGATGAATAATTTTTAAATGTTTTTGGATTGCTGGGGTTCATTTTTCAAAATATTTTATTATCCAGAATGATGTGTGTGTGTTTTTTCTTAGGCAAGCCTTCAAGATTAATGAAGACTTAATTTCACTCTGGTTTTAGGTTCTGTGGTTAATGAGGAATTTGAAAACGCTTCCATAGATAGGGCAGGTAATGGGGAGGGGGTGCATGGTTTGTGAGGTGGTCACCCCCTTCCACCAGCTACACATTACCAGAGAGATCAAGGGTATTAGGGATGGGCAATAAATGCTGGCCTTGCTGGTGATCCCATCATCTTCGAGGTGCAAGGTTCACCAATTGCTTTGCTAAATGAGAGGACGGGGGTCGAGCAAATTCCTCACTGTGCAAGGAGCAGGAGTGGGCAAGTGCCTTACTGAATGAGGACAGGAGTGAGCGGGTGCAACACTATTTGTGGACAGGGTACAGCAAGTACAACGCAGAGCCAAGCAATTGTCCCAACATCTGAGGAAAGGACAACACAGAGGCAGAATCACAGTGTCCGACTGTAGTGCTGCCCCAAAACTCGGAAGAGCTGAGTTTGATCCTTGCCACCAATGCTGGCTGAGTGGAGTTTGCATGTTCTCTGTAGCCACGAGTTATCCCCTGATCCTGTGGCTTCCTCCAGCATCACTAATGCATCCTGCCTGGAAGGTTAAATGGATATTATAAATATCCTTGATGTATTAGGCTGATAGAAAAATCAGGCAGCTGTTGATAGATACACAAGAGTGAATAGATTACAGTGAGATAAATGGAGGATGCATCTGATGAGAATGCTGAGAACTGGCATAGATTCAATGAAGCAAATACCTGCCTTCTGTGTCATAAGGAGATATGAAATATGTGAATGGTAGTACCAGGGGCACCGTACTGTCGGAAAGATAGTACTTATAATGTGCCCCACTGAAGTAATGCTGCATATTGGAGGTGAAGTTAAACCAAGAATCCATTTGTCTGTGATGTCTTTTAAGATCCCATCACATCAGTTGGAAGGAGGCCAGGGAGTTCCTGTGGTAGCACAATCAATTATCTTCCTTTATGCATCACCAGACACAGATCGAGTCATCTTTCAACTCACTGCTAATTACAGGGTTCGTGATCATTGCGAATTTGCCGCTATATTGGCCCATCTGTCAACAGTTGTTCCATTTCAGGCTAATTCATTTTATGCCCAGCCATGGAATCAAAGAATGAGATAATTCCTGAAACATTCCACGCATCTGTGATAAGCGTTCTATACCATGTAAATCTTTTGATATGCGAAATAAAACTGTGCTGAGTTTTGGGAATTTTTTTTAATAGAATTGTGGATCTGGTTATACTTGAGCAGTGTTCTACATCATAAACTTCATTACTCAAACAATTGCTATGTTGGGTTATGTTTCATCTTTAGCTTTCAGATCTCATGTTCATTGAACCATCTGCCTCTCAACTTGCTCTCAGATCTAATACCAGTTCAGGGTTAAGCTATTGTCTTATGAAACCAGTCTCCCTCTTCATGAAATGGATTTCTCCTGCCTACTTCCATATTGTCGTCCCTGGACATTTATAATGCCTTGTATTTTTTCCTCTGTTCCATTGCTTGGACCTTTTGCTGCTTGTACTTAATCTAAGTGGTAAACCATATACAAAGATTACACTGTTCCATCCATTGCACCAGTCCTGAGAGCAGATATTTAACAGATACACTGAACAATCTCCTTTGAAGTATTACCACAATGTAGGTTTAATCACAGGTCGCTTCCTTTGGATCAGTTTTCTCCTGCAAAATATATGTTGTGTTGGGAGGTAGCTCATGAGGCACTCGAGCAGAGCCAATAGTGAGTACAGCCAATAGTGAGACAATGGAAGTTTTATATCTTAATTCCTTAAGGCAGACTAACAAATACCATAAGTGCTTATGACACATGTATGAAGTTATTATATTGCATACATAGGTGATCCATAAACATATTTACATATAAATATTGCACAATGCCAAACTTGAAAGTTGTTGGAACTGAACTCATTAAGGCAATTTGATAGCATTTTACATACTGCCTGCCAGTCCCTGTCACACCCCCTCCCTCTCAAGTATTCATAGTGGCCATTTCCTTCTACACTGTCAGTCCCGATGCAGGGTCTTAATTCAAATCGTTAATTATCCTTTTGCCTCCACAGATCTGCTTGACCTGCTGAGTTGTTCCAGCAGTTTGCTTCGTGAGTTACAAAGAGGTTGGGAGAGGGTCGATGGAACGTTCTCCCAGATGGTTTCATATTCACCGTTCCACAGCTTTGGCATGCATGTCCCTCTGTTTGTTTTCTCTCTTCTCCGCTACCCTCCTTAATCCATTAATCAGATGCCTCCAAAACATTAAAATCATTTGGATATCTCTGGCCTCACTGGAATCAGAAATACTCCATTCCTCCCTCTTTGTAACTTAAATAGCTTGTTTTCTCTCTTCCCCAGTTTTTATTCAGGGAGATCAACCTGCAGTGTTAACTCTTTCTCCTTGAGTCATTGTTATTTATTTTGGCCATCACTTCAAATGTATTCCTTTTCAGATTCAGATTCCTTTTGCCGGGTAAAATAGCTTATTTTTATGTAATTTTCCATTATTAACCTGGTACAGTTCCAACTGATCATTTCTCAACATCAGCCCCAGCTTTTTACCCTATCCACATAACCAAAGCCCTGCATTGCCACGATTATGCCAGGAGATGTTTTCTGCACCTTCCCAAAGACATTTATTTCTTCCCTAAAGTGCAATGGCCAGTTTTGATTGCAGCTGAACGAGTATTTTGCTGAAATTCAGCATAACTTCTTCCTTTTACAGTTATTTTAATCACTTTCTCAGGCTGTTTTGCATTCTTCAAAGATATGTGAACATACACCCCCGGGTTTCACCCTGCACCTGCATCTATTTAGAATGTATTGCCGCTCCTCATCGCTTTATCTTGCACTTCTTTGTAAAATATCTATTAGCCCTGTTATCATTCTATCAGCCCTATGAACTCTACAAGTTTAGTTTTAGGGCAAGGGGATTATCAAGCTTCCTTGAGACATTGCCTTGATTTTGCTCAATTGCACTTAAGTCTTAGATTTCCCATTCCTTTATAGTGAAGCATGCATATATTTGGTAGTTAGTCTTTGATAGATCATTTAAGTTATGTCTCAAAAATTTAAATCTCCATTAAATCATTGCATTCTCACATTACAAGTTTAAATTTATTTCTCAGTTTTTTCCTGCATATTCTGCCCTGCTTATAGCGACTCATCCGACTTCTGGTTCAGAAAACCGTGATTAACCTGGCATAGCACTGATATAAGGGACTGCAAGGCAGCCCAGTCATCACCTGGCACAAAAAGGTAGGGTGCCTCAGCAGGACAGGCAGCATCTCTGGAGAAAATGAATGGGTGGCTTTTTCAGACGAGACCTTTCTTCAGCATCACCCATTCTTTCTCTCCAGAGATACTGCCTGTCCTGCTGAGTTACTCCAACATTTTGTATCTATCTGCAATCTAAACCAGCATCTGCTGTTCCTTCCTACATAAGAAATAAGCATCTGCAGTTCCTTGCTTCTACAAGTAAATACGTGATTATTCATGCAAATAAAAACTTGGACATTCTATAGCAACTACACACCCACTCAGGTTTATGTCCATGGACCGTGTATACACACAATGACAGATAACGATACAATTATTTGGAAGCACACACTCTGACACACAACTCCTAAGACTAAGACATGTGCATGCATATCTTCTCCTTTATGCAGTTCCTCAGTGTTGCCAATGACTTGCATTGATTCTATGAAATCATCACCCTCTACTAAAGAATGAGGGGTGACCTTATTTAAACATAAAATATCCTAAGGGGACTTGGCAGGATAGATGTGGCATTGTTCTTTAGAATCATAGTCATACAGCATGGAAGCCTGCTCTTCTGCCCAGGTTGTTCATGCCGACCAAGGAGGCCCATCTACACTAGTCCCACCTGCCTGTGTTAGGCCCATATCACTCTCAACCTTTTCTATGCATGTACCTGCCAAAATGGCTTTTTAATTTTGTTATAGAACCTATCTGAACTACATCCTCTGGTGCCTCATTCCATATACCCATCAACCTCTGTGACAAAAAAGTTCCCCTCGGATTCCTATTAGCTCTTTCCCCACTTCACTTAAACCTTTGTGCTCTGGTTCTTGTGTTCCCTTCTCTGGGTAAAATACCATGATACTATCCTATCTATTCTCCCATAATCTTATACACCTCTTTAAGATCACCCCTCATCCACCTGAGCTCGAAGAAATAAAGTCCAAGGCTGCCCAACCTCTCCCGAAAGCTTAGGCTCCCAAATCCTGGCAACATCTTCGCAAATCTTTTCTGCATTCTTTCCAGATTAACAACATCTTACCTATAGTAGGGTGTTCAAAACTGAACAAAACACTCCAAATGTGGCCTCACCAATGTCTTGTACAACTACAAAATAACAATGTGCGGAAGGCCTTCTAGACCATCCTATCGACCTCAAGTTCAATTTCAAGTGAGTTTATTGTCATGTGTCCCTGTATAGGGCAATGAAATTCTTGCTTTCTTAAGCACACAGAACATAGTAGGCATTTACTATAAAACAGATAAGTGTGTCCATATACCATGATATAAATATATACACACATGAATAAATAAACTGATAAAGTGCAAATAACAGAAAGTGGTTATTAATAATCAGAGTTTTGTCCGAGCCAGGTTTAATAGCCTGATGGCTGTGGGGAAGTAGCTATTCCTGAACCTAGTTGTTGCAGTATTCAGGCTCCTGTACCTTCTACCTGAAGGTAGCAGGGAGATGAGTGTGTGGCCAGGATGGTGTGGGTCTTTGATGATACTGCCAGCCTTTTTGAGGCAGCGACTGCGATAAATCCCCTTGATGGAAGGAAGGTCAGAGCCGATGATGGACTGGGCAGTGTTTACTACTTTTTGTCGTTTTTTTTTCCTCTCCAGGGCGCTCAAATTGCCGAACCAAGCCACGATGCAACCGGTCAGCATGCTCTCTACTGTGCACCTGTAGAAGTTAGAGAGAGTCTTCCTTGACAAACCGACTCTCCATAATCTTCTCAGGAAGTAGAGGCGCTGATGAGCTTTCTTGATAATTGCATTAGTGTTCTCGGACCAGGAAAGATCTTCAGAGATGTGCACGCCCAGGAATTTGAAGCTCTTGACCCTTTCAACCATCGACCCGTTGATATAAATGGGGCTGTGGGTCCCCCTCCTACTCCTGTGGGGGGCACCTGTGATGCCCCTTTCAAGGAACTATGTATCCCTCTGTTTTACAACACTCCCCAGAGCCCTGCCATTCACAGTGAAGGTCCTGCCCTGGTTAGACTTACTAAATGGCAACACCTCACACTTACCCACATTAAACTCCATTAACCATTCCTCAGCCCACTTGCCCTAATGACCAATATCCTGGTGTAAGTTTTAATAACCACCTTCACTATCTACAATACCACCCACTTTTGTGTCATCTGCAACCTTACTAATCATGTCTTGTACATTCTCATCCAAATCATTGACATAAACCACAAACAGCAATGGGGCCAGCACTGATCCCTGAGGCACCACTAGATACAGGCCTCTAGTTGAAATGCAATCTTCCACCATCACCCACTGCTTCCTTTTATGAAACCAATATTTTATCCAGTGGGCTAGCTCTCCCTGGGCCCAAGTGATTTAACCTTTGAGAGCTGCCTACCATGTGAAACCTTCAGATGCCATACTAAAATCCACATAGATAACACTTACTGCTTTGTCCTCTTCAATCTTTTTGGTTAAATCTTCAAAAACAAAAATCAATCAGATTGTTGACATAAAAATCTCAAAAGAGAGCTGGGATAATCATTTACTACAGGTGCATAAATGTTCGATCAACGTCCAATTTAAAACATTACATAGATTATATTATTCAAAAACTAAATTAAATAAAATCTTCCCTAATGTTTCACCAATCTGGGATAAATGCCTGTGTCAAGAAGCTACCATAGCGCACTCTTTTGTTTTTTGTACAAAAATCCAAAAATTCTGGTATGAAATATTTGATATTTTTTCAAAATTAATCAAAATAAAACTGGTACCAAAACCAGAATGGATTATCTTTGGAATATCGGAAGGTAACCCAGAACTAAACGTGTTTCAGAAGAATTTATTTAATTACGGGCTAATAATGGGAAAAAAGCTTATACTTAAATTCTGGAAAAATGCGCCCACACCAACGAAAAAAATGTGGATATCAAATATGTTTGAAACATTACATCTGGAAGAGATGAGATTCCTCTTAGCAGGTAAAGCAGACCAATTCCAAAAGACGTGGTCTATGTTTCTGGACCTATTACAAGTATGAGGTGCAATAGTAATTTAAATAAATAAATAAATAAATAAATGGTATCAGGACCTGGTAACGGGAGGTAAATCAACAAAAACAGACTTGGTTGGTAGTCCCCTTTCTGCGGAGTTTAATGTTATAATAGAGCGATTGTTCCTATTTTCTTTTTCTTTCTTTTCTAGGGTCTATTTTCTCACTTTACTTCCTTCTCTAACTTCTTTTCTAAGGGCTTTCTTTTCCCAACACTCTTGCACTTCACGACTCTTGCGCACTTTCTTTACTTTCCTTACTTCTATCTTTTTCTTAAAGCTCAAAAAAAAAATGAAGCGGTACAAAAAATGTATTAAGATATATGTGTTGTGTAGTATTGTAATTTACCGTACTTCTAATAAAAATAAAATAAAAAATAAAAAATAAAAAAATAAATGCAATCTTCCACCATCACCCACTGCTTCCTTTTGTGAAACCAATATTTTATCCAGTGGGCTAGCTCTCCCTGGGCCCAAGTGATTTAACCTTTGAGAGCTGCCTACCATGTGAAACCTTCAGATGCCATACTAAAATCCACATAGACAACACTTACTGCTTTGTCCTCTTCAATCTTTTTGGTTAAATCTTCAAAAAAAAAAATCAATCAGATTGTTGACATGTAATCTTCCACATACAAAATGATGCTGACTTTCCAAATTCATGTATATCTTATCCCTCAGAATACTCTCCAGTAACTTGCCTACCACAGATATTATGCTCACTAGTCTATAGATACCAGCTTTTTTTTTTTGCAGCCCTTCTTAAATAGAGCCACAACCTTAGCCACCCACCAGTCTTCCGCCACCTCACCCGTATCTAATGATGACTCATCTATCTCAACCAGGGCACCTGCAATTTCTTTTCTAGCTTCTCACAGTGTATTTTCTGTGCTTCTCAGTTATATTTGATCAGGACTGAAAGGTTTATCTACCTTCATACATCTTGGGATGTTTAGCACTTCCTCAACCGTAACACTGACTGGCCTCAAGACATTTCCATTAACTGTCTTATGGGTTGTTCAATTTGTTCAAGTGCCCATACTATTTGTTACATACAATAGCAATCTGGAGCAGGTATGAATAGTACAATAGCAAATATATCAGGTATGAATAGTAAGTTAACAGCTGACGAGAAGATTTGTGGTGTTATTGATCTTGAGGAGGGTTGTCACCAACCACGGAATAACAATGATCAGTTGGTAAGATGGCCAGCGAAATGGCAGATGGAACTTAATCCTGAAAAATGGGAAGTGATACATTTTGAGAGGACTATGAAGGCTAGGTTACAAATAATAAATGAGAGGACCTGAGGAATACTGCTTCACAGACTGACCTGGCTATACATATCCAAGAATCCTTGAAGGCAGTGGTTAAGAACATTTGTGGGATTCTTTCATTACTTGGGGCACAGAATGGCTTTGGAGAAGCTCAGTACAATCCAATCTTTCCAACACGGGATCTTCAAGTATTTGAGGAAAGATTGAGGAAAGATTGGAATGACTGGGGTTGTATTCACTGGAATTTTGAAGGATGAGAGGGATCTTATAGAAAAATATAAAATGACTGGACAAGCTAGTTGCAGGAAAAATGTTCCCAATGTTGAGGGAGCCCAGAACCAGGGGCCACAGTCTAAGAATAAAGGGGAGGCCATTTAAAACCCAGATGATAATTTTTTTTTCACCCAGAGAGTTGTGAATTTGTGGAATTCTCTGCCACAGAAGGCAGTGGAGGCCAATTCACTGGGATGAATTTAAAAGAGAGTTAGATAGAGCTCTAGGGGCTGGCGGAATCAAGGGATATGGGGAGAAGGCAGGCATGGGTTACTGATTGTGGATGATCAGCCATGATCACAATGAATGGCAGTGCTGGCTCAAAGGGCCAAATGGCCTGCTCCTGCATCTATTTTCTATGTTTCTAATGCAAGAGGAGGGAGATTATGCTACAACTTTATACAATGGTGGTTCGCCCACAGCTGAGACGAAGGAACAGATTGTGGACTTGAGGAGGAAGGATGAGGACGCACAAACCAGTCTATATCAACGGGACGATGGTGGAGAGAGTCAAAAGCATCAAATTCCTGATCGTGCACAGCTCTGAAGATCTTTCCTGGATGCTGATGCAATTACAAGATAGCCCATCAATGCCTCTACTTCCTGAGAATATTGCAGAGATTTGATATGCCAGAGAGTAGTCTCTGGAACTTCTACAGGTGTACAGTCGAGAGCATTTTGCCTGGTTGCCTACAGCTGCAGTCAGGTGACAAGTTTCTATGCTGCTTAATTCTATGAACACGCAAGCTCTCTCTACCGACATTCAGTGAGAAGTATCCTATTGCCAGTCAATTAACAGCGGAGATCAATATCAAATTAGGAGATGCTGCCCTGTAAGGGTAGGTAGTGTAGAGAAAGCAGGAACTCTGCAGAAGGATGTGGACAGCTCTGATCAGTTACAATGGTTTCAGCTGCCTGGGAGGACTGGGGTGGGTGGGCTGGATGGAGTGAGTGCTGCATCTGCTCAGAGAAATCAGGGACATTAATTGTCACATATCTGATATGTTACACCTTTGAAGAAGTAAATAGCAGGACAAAGGAGAGTTAGTATGTTGTTTACTTAGAGTTTCAGAAAGCCTTTGTTAAGATGACACACATTAGTTAGGCTGCTATGGAAGATGAGAGCCCACAGTATCAAAGGGCAGATACTAGCATGGACTGCAGGTTGGCTGGATGGCAGAAGGCAAAGCATGGCAATAAAGGGGCCATATTTTGATTGGCTGCCAATGCCTAGCAGAGTTCCACAAGGGTCGGTGTTGGGGCCGCTACTCTTCACCTTGTAAATTAATGAATTGGAAGAGGGAATTAAATTTTTGTGGCAAGGTTTGCGGATGATACGAGAATAGGTGGAGGGGCAAGTAGTGTAGAGAAAGCAAGGACTCTGCAGAGAGACGTGGACAAGTTGGGAGAGTGGGAGGAGAAGTGGCAGATGGAATATAGTGTAGCAAAGTGTGGAGTCATGCATTTTGGTAGTAGGAATAAAGGGATTGACTATTTTCTAAATGGTAATCCAGAAACCTGAGGTGCAAAGGAACTTGGGAGTGCTGGTGCAGGGTTCCAAAAAAGTTAATCTGCAAGTCAAATCGGTAGTAAATAAGGCAAATTCAATTCTAGCATTTATTTCAAGAGGGCTTGTGTACAAAAACGGGGATGTCATATTGAGGCTCTATAAGGCGCTGGTAGGCCCCATTTGAAATATTGTGAGCAAATTTGATGAAGGATGTGCTGGCCCTGGAGAGGGTCCAGAGGAGGTTTACAAGAACAATCCCAGAAATGAGTAGGTTAACCTATGATGACTGTTTGTCAGCACTGGGCCTGACTTGCTGGAGTGTAGAAGAATGAGGGGGACCTCATTGAATCATACAGAGTAACGAAAAGCTTGGATAGAGCGGATGTGGAGAGGATGTTTCCACGAGTGGGAGAGTCTGGGACTAGAGGTCATAGCCTCAGAATTAAAGGACGTTCTTTTAGGAAGAAGAGGAAAAATCTCTTTAGTCAAAATGTGGTGAATCAGTGGAATTCTTTGCCATTGAAAGCTGTGGAGGCCAAGTCATTGGATATTAAGGCAGAGATAGATAGTTTTAATTAGTGCAGGTGACAGAATTTATGGGGAGAAGGCAGGAGAATGGGGTTAGGAGGGAGAGATACATCAGTCATGATTGAATGGCGGAGTAGACAATGGTCCGAATGGCCTAATTCTACTCCTATCACTTATGACCTTAAAGCACCGCAATGTTACCAATGTTATATACTTAAGGATTTTCTTTGCTATTTTGCCACACTTTACAGCATTTGCTTAACACAAGCATTTCAAATATAATCCCATCAATTCTTCCTCCGTAAATTAGAATCAGCAGACTGAATGTTCTGCAGAAACACAAACTCAATTCGACAAAATCTATTGTACTGTAATCTTAACTCCTCCTTATTGACAATATTCTTATGCATGTGTAGGAATACAGTTTCATTATCTTTGTGAATGAAGTGTTGACTGTTTTATGTATTACCTAGTGTACAAACCAGAAACCAGCTGAAACACAAAGGACACTTCATGATGAAATTCCACAGACTTCCATTCCCAGAGTAGAAAATAATTGTGCTAATGAATCGGTAGGATATCCATTGTGATCAAGACCAAATAAAAACTATCACAACTTAGCCAAAAATAATCATAAAAGGTATTTTGTAGAAGTAGCCAAACAATATGGGAACTGAACTAAATTCTGGCCACTTGCCCAACCTCCCCTCTCTCTCTTTGAACATTTCTCTTCATACACAACTCCTTCGGGGTTTAAACTTACCACCGCACTTTTCTGAAAATAAAACTTCAATTACAGAATTTTCCAGGCAGAATCAGCACATTGCTCTGAGATTTATGCCACTTGCAATAAACGTGTCCGGTGGGACTTCAGGTAGCAACACCCCTACTGTGGCAGGTTAGAGTGTGGAATGTCAGCTGCAAATGATAATGGCAAACACACATTCTTGCATTGGAGAAGTTGAGCAGCAGTCTGTTCACTTAACAAAGCCTCATTAGTTCTTCCTGCAAATGTTATTTAAATCTGTAAACCAGCTGATAAACCATTTCCTGATTAAAATCATGTTTAACCATTGGCAGATCTGGGATTTGCCCGCACCCATGTCTGTACTGGGTTCAGCTGCCAGCCAGGATACAGGAGTGGAGAGGATTATAGAAGCACAAGATAGACACAAAGATAGACAAAATAGCTCAGCAGGTCAAGCAACATTTCTGGAGAAATGGAATAGGTGACGTTTCGGATATGAACCCTTCTTGAGACTGAAAGTAGAGGTGAAGTGGAGTAGGGCGGTAAATAAACTGGAGGTAAGAAAAGGCCAGCACAAATCAGGGGCGGCAAGAGATTACCTCAGGGAACGTGGAGCCCATAATGGCCCATTGCTGGCTGGGGAAGGTGTGATAACAAGAGTGTGCAAGGATGCGACCAGTGCAACTGATAGGATGACTAGGGTACGGGAGGGGGAGGAAATGCCACAGCTATTTGAAATTAGAGAAAGCAAGATTCATATCGCTGGGTTGCAAGCTGCCCAAGCGAAATGTGGGGTTCTGTTCCTCCGATTTGTGAGTGGCCTCACTCTGACACTGGAGGAGGCTCAGACAAAAAGGAGGAGGTGCAAATAAACCTCTGCCTAAACTGAAAGGACTGTCAGGGTCCCCAAACAAAGTCGAGGATGGAGGTATAGGATCAGGTGTTGCATTCCTGAAGTTGCTGGGGGAAAGTCCTTGTGGAGGGGGTGGTTTGGGTGGGAAGAGATGAGTGAACCAGGGAGTTGAGGAGGGAATTGTCAGTACTGAAGAGCACTCAAGGAAGTGGGCCTTGAAATCGAGGATGCATTGGGGATCATTTTCCAATGTTCTACAGACTGGATCAGTTCCTGCGGACTGGAGGGTAACTAATGTAATTCCACTTTTTAAGAAAGGAGGGAGAGAGAAAATGGGGAATTATAGACCAGTTAGCCTTACACCGCTAGTGGGGAAGATGCTTGAGTCGATTATTAAAGATGTAATAGCAACGCATTTGGAAAGCAGAGACAGGATCGGTCAAAGTCAGCATGGATTTATGAAGGGGAAATCATGCTTGATTTTAATCCAATTTAAAAAAATATATACTCATCCTATTCTATTCCGTTTTACTCAGTGTAAACTATCTGTTCTATTCATCCCTCCTTCCCTCAGATTTCACCATTCATCTACATGATCTACATGAAAAGTGGCCAATTCAGATACTGAGAAAGTGAATTATGTGAACCTGTGAAATTGTGTTATGTCCAAAAAGCTGCACTTTGCACTGAAGGAAGATGAATGCTGTTCTTCAAGGTTTCATTATATCTTGTTATAACAGTGCAGGAAGCCAAAGGAAGACATACCACTTTATCTTCTCAAATCCTGATTGTTAATTACTATCAGTCTGTTCAGCAATGAAAAACAATTTAAATAACCAGGGAAACTATTGCCAGATTTACAATATTTTTGGAGATTTAAATAAAATTAATGCTTTTATCTCCATCATTGCTCTCTGTCAATCTATCCCCTCAGTCCCATTTTCCTGAACACATTGTGTTTTACTTCCTGCAAATGGATTAAACATTGAATGAGGAATTCTAATTCAAAAATGTGATTCTGAATCTACATGTTGGTAGACTCTTTAATTGTGTTAGACCCATCATCCAGCTCACACTAATTTCAGGTTCTCCACAGATTGTTTCAAAATAGCTATGTCGTCAAGACGTCTGTGGGCAAACAATTGAAGGTAATGGACCACATGGGTCAATAGAGATAGAAGGAGAAACTATACAGGTACACATTGGAAAATAAGTGTGTAAATGGAACAGAACAAGCAGAGGTATCTGGATCATGAATTCAACAAATCACCAAGGTTCTGTTCAGCTAAGAGGTTATGTTAAATTTACACCTTGCTCAGAAGCAGAGTTGGAACATATCTTAGATTGGAACAAATTGCAATATGCCTTAGATAACTTTGAGCCGTTAGATTAAAACAAAGGTGAGCAGAGGGAGGTAGGAATGGTGGGCATATTGCTGAGCCGATTGGGTGTAAAATATTCCAAGACTTGTCTATAATGTAAACACAGAACTGTTGAGCTGAAAGCCCTGTCTCTAAGCTGTGGACACCATGGACCAGTATTACCAGCAACTGGAATACTCATGGTTGAAAGCTCAAGGCTGATGCATTTTAAGTCTTCTGTAGGATTGTAAAAAATGTGCAGCAACTTGAAAGTGGTGTTTGATGACCAGTATGCAAATTAATTTAAAATATGTCACACTTATTGGAGGGCAGAGCACAGTGCATTTCCCAGGTACAACTATGGAAATACTTGTGCAAGAAATGAAGAAAATAGGATTCAAATTCCAAGAACAACAGTCCAAGAGGAACAGGAGGATGTGGCCACAGCAGTAAGTGCCACGTCTACCAGTCATGTATACTTCTGCTGGTCTTTTTTCTCTGGCAAGCAAACTGCTGGAAAAATTCCCATGGCAAAATGGAGCAGAAGCTTGCATTGGTTCAATGATTGCCAATAAGGCAATACAACAATTGAGCAACACTTGAAACGAGAGTAAAAAGATCTGTAACTTCTCAGTTTAAACTTTAGTACTTTCATCAATTGCCCTGGCTCCAACATACTTAGACGCCCAGTTACATGGACCTGTGGTTGCATTGGCACTCTTCCGCCAGGAAATTGCATAAGGACCTCATTATACTGGGGCCTCATTCAAATATGAAAGCTGAAGAAATACTGGCAAAAGACAGCTAATTGAATGATAAAGTGGTGTGACATTTGTACTGCATTTGCATTGCATTTCTTATCTGATCCTGTACCAACATCGCCACATTAGGAGACCATTTGGCTCATTGTGTTCATGCTGATTCCAGTAAAGTAATTCCATTAGTCCAATTCCACTTCTCTTTATTTCTTTGGTACCCAAGCAATTTATTCTCTGTTTCATGCCCATCAATTCCATTTGGATTCCCCTGCCACCACCTGCACCGAGACGCAATTTACAATTATAGACACAAGAAACTCCAGATGCTGGTTTACAAAAGAAGACACAGAAGACAGAGTGTGCTGCAGTTGGTCAGCGGGTCAGGCAGCATCTCAGGAGAACACTGATAGCTGACTTTTCGGGTCAGACATTGTGGGGGAAAGGATAAGAAAGTGGAAGAGCGGAGGACGAATCCTTGCAGGTAATAGGTGAGGGGGTTATTTGATAGGAAGATGGTTAGACAAAGGGCTGAAGGTGTGAGACAAAATGAATGAAGAGTGCAACGTGAGACTAGAGGAAGGAATATAGATTGAAGGGGAGGGAGAGGGAAGAAATAGGTACACATCCACATGGGGCACAGGAGAGATTGCGGGGGAAAAGAAGGGGAGGGGTTGGCTTATATAGTTAACATTGGAGAATTAAATGTTCATATCATTGGGTTGTAAGCTACCCAAGCGGAATATAAGCTGTTCCTCCATTTTGCATGTGGCCTCACCCTGGCAATGGAGAAGGCCTAGGACAGAAAGGTCAGTGTGGCAATAGAAAGAGGAGTTAAAATGGGCCAACAACTGGGAAATCATGCAGACCTGGTAGACCAAGCATGATGGTTTGGCAAAACGGTTACCGAGCCTACATTTGGCCTCACCAATGTACAAGAGGCCACATCGGGAACACTGCGTTCAGTTAAACATGGTGCACATGAACCTCAGTCTCATCTAGAGAAGGGCAGCTGGTGTCCCTGGGTGGAAGTGAGGGAGGAGGTATAGGGAAGGGGTTACATTACCTGTGGTTGCAGGGGGGAATCACCAGGGCAGGGGTTGGTTTAGGTGGAAAGTTGATGAATGAATCAAGGAGTGGTCTCTGCGGAGAGCAGAAAGGGGTGCGGATGGGAAGATGTGATGGGGCGGGATCGCCTTGCAGGTGACAGAAATGTCGGAAGATGATGTAGAGACAAGTTTGGGCAAAGGTGAGGATGAAGGGAATTCTATCTTGTTCTGTCTGAGGGGGAGGGCAGTGAGCACAGAACTACAGGGCATAGAGGAGACGAAGGTGAGAGGTCCTTCTTTGACAGCATGTTGAAAAAATTTCCGCGAGTAAAGATTGTTCGGCATGGTTCTTTTGAACGTAGTGCAGTGGAGTGGGGTCGCTATGTAGTCACAGGCAGCCGAGGGCAGCCGTAGGCAATCTCCTTCGCTGACCGGGTATTTTAATTGGCTCATTGCAGTTTTCAGGATCAAGGAAAACCGACCGGTAGGTAAAAATACCCGCTAAACTTTATTATAAGTTGGCTGGCTTCTTAAAAGTGTCTCTAGCCCCCTCCCCCCCCCCCCCCCCATCACTCGGGTAAAGGAATTTCAGACAGAGCTACCCCGCTTTCCCTGGTGTGTGTGTGTGTGTGTGTTTGTGTGTGTGTGTGTGTGTGTGTGTGTGTGTGTGTGTGTGTGTGTGTGTGTGTGTGTGTGTGTGTGTGTGTGTGTGTGTGTGTGTGTGTGTGTGTGTGTGTGTGTGTGTGTGTGTGTGTGTGTGTGTGTGTGTGTGTGCGCGCGCGTGCATGCGTGTGTGTGCGTGTGTGTGTGTGTGGTCGGTCGATCCAGCTCACGGTTACATCGCTGACGGTCAATCCAGCTCAAGGTTTTTCAGGCGAGTGCCCTCGAGCTTGAAGGTCGTAGACACTCATCTGAACTCACGAATTAGGTCACCGCAGTGGGACAGCCCTTTAACAAATGTACAACAGGCAGCACATTCAAAGTAAGGATCAAACCCAGGTTCAATGGAGCTGTGAGACAGCAGCACTACCCGCAGAGCATAAACAAAAATATCAAACGACATTACCATTGCAGCCATTGCATGATATGATATTCAGTCTACCAGGTAGTTCACTCACCCCAAGAACGCAAAAGGATTAACCAAGTGGTTGTAAGGAATGTAATATCACTTGAAAGCACACGCATATAATGTCGTTGCTCAAAGTAGCAGAGGGTAGATGCAATTATCTGTGCCAAGATGTGTTTGATCAGCTCAGACAGCCTACATCTAGGTACAAGGAATTCACCCACTATATTTGGCTAGAAAATAAGATGCTGCCTGACCAGCTGAGTATTCCCACAATTTTCTGTTTATTTGTCAGTTTTCCAGCTACCACATTATATGGCAATGGCAGTAAATCTTCAACACTGAAAACCTCAACAATCCAAAACTCTGCTCCATATTTCCTGGCCAGTAACCATACAATCTGCACTTCATAAGCACCAAATAATTTTCCTGGAGGGCGCTCTTATTCCACTTAATTGCCTATCATTGCACAGAGAAAGGATTTGGTTCATTTTTAAATCACATCAGATTGCAGTAAGTCTGAGACTTAGACTGTCACCTTCAAAAAGTTCCATCCATTGGTTCCATCCAAAAGTTCCATTAATTAAATTAAACATTCCATTTTGCAGCAACAGGTAGGAAGGTGCTCAGACTTTGTTTTCCCAGCTTATGGACTCACAGTCTAATTTATTGGAAAATTTATTGGCCACTGTGTCTGAGTGCAATAAACTTAGTTTTATAAATCAGGCTACTTTTGCCAAAATCAATGCAAATCAAGGCATTATCCAATGTACCTCCATTGTCTGTGCACAGCTAAATTTGATCCGACATCTGTTATTTCAGTCTCATTACAAATGGTGAACAATTTCAGAAAAAATAAACTAACTTTTTACATTGAAATTTAAGGGATTTTTTCCATTTAAGCTGTTAATTATTACCACAGCCTTGACATATTCTAAGTAATGAAGATAAACTGATTGAACGTTGCTTAACTCACTCCACTGGGTTATCATTTTCAAATCATTTCTAAGACCTCCTCCACCTGACCTCACACTTTGTCTTTGAATTCATTCACAGGGCAAACCTTTTGTCTTAGCAATATTACTTCAACTATAATTAGATGTGTGAGCTCTTCTTGGGTTGGATAAATGTATGCACATTGAGTATTTAATCCATCTGCTTTGTCTGTATGTCCGTCGGTGGTCCTAAATGACCCGGAGATGTGAGGTTGTTTGTTGCTGCTGGACATGTCCACGCACCACCAGCAACCTGATACACAGGCCAGGTGTTAAAAGCAAGGAATTTATATAAAAATAGATCATATATTTATTTTTACTGCAAGGGTAAAAAGACCCTCATGGGAGTTATTTACAGGACCAAACAGTAGCCAAGAAGTACATCAGGAGACACAATCAGCATGTAAGAAAGGCAATGTTACAGTGGTCATGAGGGATTTCAATATGCAGGTAGACTGGAAATATCAGGTTCATACTGGGCCCCAAGAGTGTCTACAAGATGATTTCTTAGAGCAGCTTGTAGTTGAGCTTCCCAGGGAAAAGGTAATATGGGATTTGGTTTTGTGTAAAGAACCGAAGGAGTGGGTGACGTTTCGGGTCGAGACCCATCTTCAGACTGAGTCAGAGGAGATGGAGACACAGATAAGGAAGTGCAAAGTCAATGGGGATGAAATTCAATGAAAATTTAATGAGCGGGACAGTCAGACTGGTCGGAGAACTAGGAAGGGGGAGCGATGGAGAGAGAGGGAAAGCAAGGGTTACATGGTTAGAGAAGTCAGTAGTCGTATCATTGGGGTGCAAGCTGCCCAAGTCAATGACATTGTCCATCACTTTGCTAATCATTGAAAGAGGATTAATTGTGCAATGATTAACCAGACTGGATTTATCCAGCCTTTTGTAAACGGTACATGCTTGGACAATTTTCTACTTAACTGTACCAGAACATCTGGTTTTGAAATGCAGCTGGTTCTGGAGTGCTTCATTCCTCCAGTCCAGCACCCGTGCTGTGGCGGAAGGAGGAAGCCTCTGAAAGGATTATTCACGTGGTACTTCTGGCAGAATGTGGTTGCAACATGGCCTTGTTTTTAGTACTCATGTGCTGAGCCCTGCCATTGTTGAGGAAGGGGATAACATTGGACCCTGTTCCTCCAGTTAGCTGCTTAATTATGCATCGATATTCAGTTAGATGTGGTACAAGTGCAAGGCTTTGATCTGATCCATCCCTGCCACATGTTTTTTGCTCTCTCGCAGGCAAGTATTTCTATTTCTTCAATAAGCCATCCAGCTATATTTTTTTTACAGCCAGATTCTGCAGGATGAATAATTCACAGGGAGATGAATCAAAAGTGGGTTTGTAGGACCAAACGTAAAAGGCGCAATGCCTCATTCCATGGGTACCCTATTGGCATCAATACTCTAACAATACAAGACAAATTATGCAGCTTCATAAAACAATTTTATTTAAAAGTTAATTGTCATTGAATAATACATTTGGGAATGAAATGTCCGAACATCCAGCAGCAAGCACAAAGGTAGTAAGGCAAAAATGTTAAAGGTAAAATGTGGAGTCATGCATCTTGGTAGTAGGAATAAAGGCATAGACTATTTTCTAAATGGGGAGAGAATTCAGAATTCCTTGTCCCTTGTCCTGGAATGCAATTAGAATAATTTCTGTGGTATGTGGCACACTGAACCAACATGCATTATTTCATACATCCAACCCAGTTGCTATATCAAATTGTTGAGAAAAGTCATTGAAGTTCCATGTTTCTTTCGGATCTAGTGTTTGATAGATTTAATATGTAACACATACCTATGCGTAAAATGTCTTGGGAATCCAGAGGTAGGAAAAAGAGGGATTTAAAAATGTTACATCTGAGATTTTACAGTCATAAGATTATAAGACCATAAGTGATTGGAGAAGAATTAGGCCATCCGGCCCACCAAGTCTACTCCGCCATTCAATCATGGTTGATCTATCTCTCCCTCTCAACCTTGCCTTCTCCCCATAACCTCTGACACCTGTACTAATCAAAAATGTATCTCTGTCTTAAGTTAAAAGGTATAAGTGCACAAACTTATTATAAATTATCCCATCTCTAAAATGGTTTATTATGTGTGGATGCAGCATTTTAAAACTTTTGATTGCCTCCACAGCCTTCTGTGGCAAAGAATTCCACAAATTCACCACCCTCTGACTAAATAAATTCCTCCTCATCCCCTTCCTAAAGGAACTTCCTTTAACTCTGAGGCTATGGTGGTGCAAAGATATCCAGGATTCATGGCTCAGAACCCAAAAGCTCATTCTTCCAGCATGGACTGAAATTGTTTCACTAATTGTGAACTGTGAACAATCTCTGCAAATTATTTTTGAAATTTTAAAATGATAGTTAAAAGAGCACTTTGGTTTTTGCAGCATGAATACAATGTGGAATGGCCTCTATGTAAATTTGATAGCAACAATGCTTTTTAGAAATGGGAAGTGTGCCCAAGGTCTTGGCTCGTGCAGCACACTTTCTAAATCACATTGTCAGCAGCTTGATGCAAGCAATAGAGTACATTAGCATTATGGCAAAGTGTCAGGCCGTTCCTACTAATGGTAAAGGGCCTGTCCCACTTTGCGATTTTTTGGGGACTGCGAACGTCAGTGACTGATGGCCGTAGTCGCCCTAAAAACCGTCAAGTTGTACGACACTCCGCGTCACCGTCACGTCAAGCTACGACACTCCTCTTCACCCGCCTTCACAACACAAGAAGGTTACACTGAAGTATAATAATCACATTGGAAATTAACTTATCTACAATAAATCTAAGGACCAATAACTATTTAAGAAATAAATTGTTTATTTAATGTCTGTTTAAAAATAACATCATATTGAAAAACAACAATTCGTTTAACAAGAAAGGGTTAACTTCAACAAAAGTAACTGTATATATTTAATGGCATATTTCAAAGAACATCATACTTGAGCAAAAATTTTATTGAACAACAATAGTCAGATCTGACAATAACATCACAATTTACATCAACTCCAATGAACTTCAACAAGACAAAATGATCTTTATTTTTTCACCACATTAGAAAGAACATCATTTCAGATGTTCTTAATAATATACATTTGTGTACTTTTGTACTTTTCATTCTTTATGGGCACTTTGCCCCTGGCTATCTAAAATGCTTTGAAAGTCGGCGCTTTATATACCCGCGTCACTGGGTGTCACCCGCAGGACAGCCTACGTCAGCGTGTGACAGGGCGCACGACATGATAAGATAACCAGATGTCGCCTGAAGATTTTGAACATTCCAAAATCCACGGGCGACAGGGAGACACCACGCATCACCCCGCATCACGCCCCGACCACGCCACGTCAACCTTTTTTCAGGCTGTCGCCGAAAATGTCGCCCAAGTGGGACAGGCCCTTAAGGCTGCTTCATCACATATTACAGTATCTGACTTTCAGTACATGAGCACTAATATTACTGCATCCATTATGTCTGCATCTAACACAGTCTGTATTTGGATCATGAAAATACAACCAGTCTATTATTTTCACACCTTACATGTTCGTTGTACCTTTCCATATCTTGCTTCCCTCTCCCTTTGCATTCAATCTGAAGGGTCTCAACCCGAAATGTCACCCATTCCTTTTCTCCAGAGACGCTGCCTGCCCCGCTGAGTTACTCTGAAATTTTGTGTCTACCTTCAGTGTATACCAGCATCTGCAGTTCCTTCCCATACAATGAAATTAATAGGAAAGGCTGACATTTCGGGTTGAGACCCTTCTTCAGACCAGCATCTGCAGTTCCTTTCTACACTATAAAATGAATAGACTGCTGACTGCTTATTCAATATGAAGTGCACAAACTTACTATAAACCATCCCATCTCTAAAATGGTTTATTATATGTATGGATGCAGCATTTTAAACCTTTTGTAAGGTTGAATTCACACTCTCAGTTTAATTCAAATTATTTTAATCATTCCAAATAAACTGCACCTTAAACAGATTAACATATGTTTCAAATCACTTTAAGCCCACCTCCAATGCGTGCAAATGTTATCAGTGGCAGGATCACATCTTTAGCCTGTGACGGCTGAGATAACAGTCCATTAGCTTCAGTCGCCTGCCACACTTCATCAGTTCTGTTAAATTGACCCCTGAACTCCAGTCCCGTTAATTAGATGTGAGATTTACCCTCACGACAGCCTCAATCCCAGAATCATTCTGTGGTGGAATTCCCCACAGGGGTGCAATCAGGCCACTTACACCACTGCAGCCCAAATTACTTCCACTCACCCGCTCATTTTACCTATTGTTATTTACACTCAAGTTTCCTGACAATCACACAATATAAAAATGCACAGCAGTCACTAAAAATCAATGTTAACCCAGCTCGCCAGGGTGAGTGGGGGGTTTGTTTTGAACTCACAACGTGTAGCCCTTCTCAAGGATGAACTTTAATATTCTAATCCATTTGATGATTATCTATACACATTTGGCATGCTTGTTTAACTTGTCGTCACGGGAGTCAACCCATCTATAATGGGACTTGCATCTGATGACAAAAAGGTGATTCAAGAAACTGAAAACAGCTTTCAATGAGGACGGACCTCAAAGCTAAGAAAAATGACATTGATTCCTACTGACTGTGAAAGTCTGACAATGTGACACCCAGTTTGATCAAACATAATTGCAGGAGATTGATGGCTTTCAGCTGGGTGAGGGACACACCGGGGCCCACATGCACAACAGTTCAAGGTTTCTCTGTTTGCACCAAGCATTTACTCGCTCTCTGTTTACTCATGTAACATAGAAACATAGAAACATAGAAATAAGGTGTAGGAGTAGGCCATTCGGCCCTTCGTGACAGCACCGCCATTCAATATGATCATGGCTGATCATCCAAAATCAGTACCCCGTTCCTGATTTCTCCCCATATCCCTTGATTCCGTTAGCTCTAAGAGTTATATCTAACTCTCCCTTGAAAACATCCAATTGGCCTCTTTGTGGCGGAGAATTGCACAGATTCACAACTCTCTGGGTGAAAAAGTTTTTATTTATTATCCTTCTAAATTCCAGTGAATATAAGCCCAGTCGATCCATTTTTTCATCATACGTCAGTCCCACCATCCCGGGAATTAACCTGGTGAACCTACACTGCATTGTTTCGATAGCAAGAATGACCTTCCTCAAATTAGGAGACGAAAACAGCACACAATATTCTAGGTGTTGTCTCACCAAGGCCCTTTACAACTGCAATAGGACCTCCTTGCTCCTATGCTCAAATCCTTTCGCTACGATGATTTAAGGGATTTTACTAACCATGTGATGTTGGCCACTGTGTGCTTGATAGAAAGGTTGGCACAATAATGTGGGATAATGATACCAAAACTGCCAACATCTCTCACATTAATCCCAGATTGTCCAGGTTATAAACTTCAGGACTTCTGAAGACACAAGGGCATAGATGAATATCCAGCAACAGCTGCCACTGGTTCATGATCAGACTTGAATGCTGGTCCCTCAGCACATGATAAGAAACCTGGGATAACTACTCCGCACACTGTACAATTCCACAGGACAAATTCAGTACCAGTTCATGGAGCCGGAGATGTCTTCTCACGTTGATTCAGATGGAAGGAAATTGTCATGAGGCAGTCAAGTAAGAATTCAATTTAAAAAAAGCTTTGAGCTGATGATTATTAAAATTGTTCTTGTAAATCTTTCCAGGAATATTTTATAAAGTAATATCCTTGAAAGCAATGCAGCATTCTCTGAGTACACCCCAGTTAATAGAACATAGCTCCTTTAATGTTGCCCAATGAAAAGATCTCATAGCGCTGCCCCTCCATCACTACAGTGATATTTCCACACCATCCCCAGACCAGATGTTCAAACCTCAGTAATCAAAATTGTTGGAGAAACTCAACGGGTGCGGCAGCATCTATGGAGCGAAAGAAATAGGCAACATTTCGGGCTGAAAAATGTCTTCAAACCTCAGTATTGCCCTAAGACAGTGAGCACTACCTCGCAGTACTGCCATTCTGACAGTGCAGCATGCACTCCACACTGGCTCATTCAACAGCGTAGCACTCTCCCAATACTATCCCTCCAACAGCATGAAGCTCTATTTGCAACTCAATTAGTACTCAGTCTCTGACATTCTGGTGCACCCTCAGTACTGCAGTCAGCTGTCTAAGTGTTGCTCCTCTAACCATGCAGTATTCTTGCATTACTGCCCATTCCAAATGCATAACACTACCTCAATAGTGCCCCTCTGACAGCTTGGCTATTGTCTAAATGGGTAGAGAATCCAGAAATTGGAGGTGCAGGTGGACTTCAGGGTGCTGGCGCAGGAGTCCCAGAAAGGAGATGAGGGGGAATTTATCCAGTCAGAGGGTGGTGAAACTGTGGAATTATTTGCCACAGAAGGCTGTGGAGGCCGTCAATGGATATTTTTAAGGCAGAGATAGATAGATTCTTGATTAGTACGTGTTGGGGGTTATGGGGAGAAGGCACGAGAATGGGGTTAGGAGGGAGAGATAGATCAGCCATGATTGAATGGCGGAGCAGACTTGATGGGCCAAATAGCCGAATTCTGCTCCTGTCACTTATGGTGTTCTCTCAATACTGTCCCTCCAACCATGTCTCACCACCTCGATGCTGCCCATCCTGCAGCATGCTGCTCCCTTAGTACTGTCTGCCTAATGTTGTAGTGCTCCCTTAGTACTGCCACTCCAACAGTACTCTCATAGTACTGACCTTCCAACAAGATACTACTCTCTCTATACTTTCCCTCTGATCATGGAAATCATCAGGGAAACAGACTACTGACTCACTGTCTCACGGTACTGACTCACTGTCTCCGACTACCACCATCAAGCACCCCACCCATACCAATCATACTATACTTCACTGATCATAAAGTATTTTTGGACATCATTAGGGATATCAAAAGGTGCAGTGGAAATATAAATCCCCGTGCAACAATTGTTCACCATGTACTATTTCATTATTATGGTTAACTATGCTTAAATACACATCAGAAGAATTATTTATTCAACCTCCTCGATCCGCTAAGATTGCTGTAGACGTCACGAATGGTGGCTCAGAATGCTGCACATTCTTTCCCATTCCTGTCTTAAATAGTTTTTCATGTTTTGACATTCTATGTGAAATGCCACTGTTCAGTATCATTTCCAGTTTTCTCCAACTAGACGCAAAGAATAAGAGTTCAGTTGTTCAGCAGTGTTGTATTTATACTGTGCAACCAATGGACAAATAGCTGTTTGATTCTTTTAAAAGATCCATATCAAATTTAAGTCACTGTTGCATATTAGGAAAACGTGAATAATTGCATATGTGCATATGTCCATTGTTCCATAATCTATACTGCTTGTCTTAACAACTGTTCTGTGATTGAAGTATTTCCCATTCATCTTACTCTGTTTAATGCCATGATTTTGATCTCACCATGTGAACGAAGGGACTGGGCCACATTTTGCTTGGGCAGGGTTGATGTTAGCTCAATCATTCACATTGTAGGTTTAAATTTCTAGGCGTACCAAAATGACAAGAGTGTGAACAGATAGAGAAACTGGGTATCTGGGATGTGAGAAAGCAAGAGAAGCAGTGAGGTGCGTCACTCTGCAACAAAACACATGGTCCAGAAAAGGTGCAAAAATGATTTACAACGAGGTGCCAGATATTGGACTACTTTCCCTGAAAGTGCACAGACCAAGAAAGAAAGTTAAATCAAGGGTTGACCAGGTAAAGAAAAAAAAATGGACACAGAAAAGAAAAAAAAAATGGACACAGAATAGTTCAAAAAATTCTTAGATTGCTAAAATCTCCAACAACTTGGAGACAAAGTAATAAACCGTTTTCTGAAGTGCTGAAGCAATTGCTAGGTGGCAGTGGGCTCTTGCACTATTAAAGGGCTAATATTGTTGAAATGGACAGGATAGAATGAGCTGTGAATAATTTAGTTTGCACCAACCGCACAAGAACAGAACCTCTATGCCTTTCAAAGGATTGTAACAGCGAGTTAAGGCAAGAAGGTTCTTTATACATTTCAACACTGATACTGAAGAAATGCCTGTCAGAGAGCAAAGTTGGAAGTCTGAGTTTAATTGATCATCAGCTCTGGGTCTTGCTCTTGACAATTGAGGACCAAGCGCAGGGGACCACTTTGAGGGAGGGCGAAGAGCAATGGTGGACCCGGCGTGGGGGGGACTACTGTGAGTGAGGGGGAGGGGGGGGGGGGAGAACAAAGGGGGACCTGGCACAGTGTACTTTGTAACTTTGTAAGTGCCCTTTATGTGGCGATTATTTGCATACCTTGGGCATGCAAGCAAAGAATTTCACTGTGACCTGTCACATGTGGCAAATAAAGTATTCATTAATTCAGGTGTAGCACTATGTGCATAGGAATAATGATGAGTACCCTGTGCCTCATTTCTACCATGGTAGAAAAAATACCAGTCACTTATTGAATGTATCTTTTATTGACAAGTTGGCTGTTTTACAAAGAACCAAAACTCTACTTGCAGAACAGTTCTTTACTCCTGGATACTTTCTCTGAAAGGGTCTTGCCGTTCACTTGTGCTTCCAACTCTGTGAAGGTAATCTTCCAAGAGGCTTGTAATCTGACCTCTGGCACCAGGTCCCTGGTGACGCAGTCTCTGTAGTTCTCACATTGCCTGAATGTCGTAATTTGTATAATTAACTACTTGCTCCCAGGACGTTCCAGTATTTGCTTAACGTACATCTACACACAATTTGTGCCACAGTTTTAAGATTAGTGGTATTTGTGTAGTTCCTGGGCTTTCATTTCAAACTGTGACATGCCAGAGAGATGCTAATAGCTATTAGGCTGAGATCTGTCTTCAGCAAACTGAGACATTTTTATTTCTTGTGTTACAGTGAAAACCAGCTACAGACCTGTGAAACCTTTCTACACGTTTAAACATGCAAGAATGTCAACATTAATAATCTTGAGTACTGCACTGAGTCTTACATTGTGCTGAAGAAATTCAACTCTTTAAACAATATTAGAAGTCGCTAATACATTAAATGGTAAATTAAGTTCAGACAAATAAATATGAAGTGGATCCTGGCAATTGAAGCTGCACACTGATTGGGAAATAATGGGGGGGGGGGGGGGGGGGGGGGGGGGGGGGTAGTAGAGAAGACAAAACTCTCAGAGCAGCAAATCATTAAAAGTGGTAGCACGTCGCTGAAGAGAAACATGCACTGTGGCTCCAAGTATAGGGAACAAGTGAAATCTGTTGAAACCTCATTGTCCATCTACATCCTACATCCACATGTGTTCAAAGAAGGAACAGTGCACATTGACAATGGCAAAACCTTTCTCACTCCCCCATTTCAGAGACTATGGTTTTGGTCCTGATGGACCACGTTCTCTAATGCATTCAGTTTAGTTTAGTTTACTAAGGTACAGTGAAAGACCTTTGTTTCATGCTAACCAGCCAGCAGAAAGACAATACATGATTACAATTGAGCCATTTCAAGGGAAGGCTGAAGAAGATGAAAAGTCAGATGCAATACACGGTTGATCTTTGACTTGCAAATGAACAAAAGCCTGACTGAATCCTGCAGAACCTAGTCAGACGTTAGTGTTATATTGTCAAGGCCCTTGGGCCCAATCATCCATGCTGAGAGAGATGTCCCATCTCTGCTGGACACATTGTACCTCTAAAACTTTCTCATCCATGTGCCTGTCCGAATGTCTATTAAATGTTGTTATCGTAGCTCCCTCAACTACTTCCTCTGGCTGCTTGGTCCATATACCCACCATCCTTTCTGTGGAAAAGTTGCCTCTCAGGTTCCAATTAAGTCTTTCCCTCTCACCAGGTGCATGCTGCCAAGGATGGTGGGCGAGGCAGATATGACAGTGGCATTTAAGAAGTTTTTGGAGAGGCACATGGATATACAGGGAATGGAGTCGATATGGATTATGTGCAGGCAGATAAGAGTTTGCCTTGGCATCATATTCAACACAGACATTGTGGACCAAAGGGCTTGTTCCTGTGCTGTATTGTTCTATGTTCACCTTCAACCTATGTGCTCTGGTTTTTAATTCCATACTTTGGGGAAAAAGACTCTGTGCATTCACTCCATCAATTCCCCTCATGATTTTATACATATCCATGTCAAATCCTTCCAACATTTTAATTGCCATTTAAAGACAATCAAGGGTTCTGAGTGACTTCCATCGTACATGCCTCTTGAGTTACAACCAACACAAACTATGTTAAATTATGCTTATGGTTACAATAGTTTATTGTAACCATTGTAAATCTTCATTGAAATTGCAAGTGGAAGTAGCTGTACAACAAGCACGATTTCACACGTGTCCCAGTGACACATAGAGTTGTATCAAACATTCATTAAAAATGAAAATATTTACTTATCTTTATATCATGTGAAGAGCAAGTTAGTTAAAAATAACATTGACAGGAGTACACCCTCTAGTAGTGAGGGTCATGCTAAATGCCCTATTGCTGTGCCATGCAGCCTATGCTCATCGCTTTTCATATAGTGACCCACCAGAAACAATTCTATACTGAGTCCCTAATGCAATCAAGGCAGTTTGTAATTTCCACAAAACGGTACGGTCACTCAAGTTTACAGGAGAAACTAGCTGGCAATGGTGGTAGTGCTTACCCAGAAGGCCGTGTGGCACATGGAGTGCCCCAACGGTGAGGCGGAACACAGGCCAGCAATGCAGCGGTGCTCAACCAGTAGCCCGCGCACTCCAGGAAGTGTCCCAGACACAGCTGGACATCACTAAAACAGCTAATGAGGTATGTAGGAAGGAACTGCAGATGCTGGTTTAAACTGAAGATAGACACAAAAAGCTGGAGTAACTCAGCATGGAACCGGGCCCTTGGGCCCAATCATCCATGCTGAAAGAGATGTCCCATCTCTGCTATGGGCAGGCAGCATCTCTGGAGAGAAGGAATGGGTGATGTTTTGGATCAGGAAAAGAAGGGTCTCAACCCGAAACCTCACCCATTCCTTCTCTCCAGCGATGCTGCCTGTCCCACTGAGTTACTCCAGCATTTTTTTGTCTATCTTCAGTTAATAAGGTATTTCAGCTAGAGGATGGGGATGGGGATTGTGATTTCCGACTTGCGTAAAATCTGACTTGCGTAAGGGTTCACTAGAACGTAACCCTTATGTAAATCGGGGAGTGCCTGCATACATATACTTCTTTTTATATAAATTCAGTGAGAGTGAATTTTATTGCGGAGCTCAAATATTTGGGTCATGATTTATGAATACAGTAAGGAAAAATGCCCGTTACCCAAACGGAAGTAAGGGTGGGGTTCAGATCATTAAGCTACTGCGTCCTACAATCTGTGCCAGTGACAAGCAGAGTATTTCCATTGGTTTCTACTTTGACATGCTCTTAAGTAGAGTGGGAGAGTAAAGAAATAGTAGACAATGTTGCCTCTGTGGTGATGCAAGAGGTATGTGCAGCTATTTTGACGGTATCAAAATTCATCTCCAATAATGAGCCAATAATCAGCTCCACTAAGGTTGAATGAAAGGTTAAGTGCTGAGAAGGATACTGGGGTAAATCCCCAGCATTTTCTCAAAGAAGATGACATGACCTTCCATTCTTCTGATACCCTGTCCCACTTTCACAACCTAATACACAACCTTTTTTACTTGTGGACATTTTTCATCAGGTTAGAAAAAACGCCTCGACCTACTTGATGCCACGAGTACCTACGACTAGCATCACAGCCTGCTACGACCTACCTACGGCCTCGTGACGACCATGCTGCGAGTATGAGTCAAGGGCAAACTCGGCAGAGGTCGTGAATTAGGTCGTGAATTAGGTCGTGACTGTGGGACAGGCCATTTTTCAACACCTCCACATGCAGCTGAATCCTCAACCGAGTCTCCGCACTCCAACATTGAGGTAAAGATTTAATCCACAATCTTTCAACTCAGAGGCAACCCTTTTATCCAGGGCTGATACCCAAACTGGAAGAGAATAATTATCTGGGAAATGTATCATTGCAGTGAAACGTAGACACATAAATAAATAAAATTGGAGCAGGTCATTCAGCAGCTGGAACAGAACATTGCAACTTTACATCAGAACTCACATTGCCCTGCCAACATCTGGGACTTAAATCAATCCCGTTGCACTCAAATACACGCATGCCGAATGTGCATTGTGAGCACCTTCAGTTTCAAACTTTCTAAAGCTATCTCTTTTATTGAGATCTGAGAGTAAACAAGAAGTAAAGTGTAAGGATAAAGAAACAATACAAATGTTGGACGCTGGCTGCTTCAGTAGGTTAGAAGAATTGCTCTTTCATTTCTTGTGGCATGCTTATAATGCAGCCCTGTCTGAGTATATACTGTACCACTCCTCTCCATCTGAGGCTGTGAGCTTCTAATGTGAAATGGATTTAGGCTGTTTAAAAACCTGCATCGAGTGGTTCCACGCTCATAAATTGAAATTTTATCCAGAGAAGTGACAAGGTGGAGAAATGGAATATTTAATCTGCAAAGTGTGTCCAGCCATGTGGAACTGATTAGGACAGCATGCTGACCTTATAGCGAGTGATCTAAGGGCTATAGAGTGCATTGATGTTCTGGCATCGCAAGATAAATTTACCAAATGCCTGTCAGCACCACAGGATGTCCCAAACCACTTTACAGCAAACAAAGTATTTTTGGACTGTAGCCAACTGCTGCAATGTAGGAGACAGGGCAGTCAGCATGCACGCAGCAAGATCCCGCAAACAATAATGTGATAATAACTTGATAATCTATTACAGCCTTTGGCGTTGAGGGATTAACATAGTCCAGGATATTGCAAAGAATGTATTTACCATGGGCTATTTTTATGACCACTTCAGATGCAATCTTGACTGCATCGTGATCTCTCAGACTTGCGCCTACATAGGTGCAGTGGAACCTTAAATCTTTTCCTCCAATTGCAATGACCCATTAGACCTGCCACTCCAAGAGTGCTACAATCCCTCAGTTCAACAACTGCAACAGTGCAAAACGATCCCTTAACCCTGCACCTTCAACTGCAATGATGGCTCAGTCCACTCATGCACCGTGCCCTCAGTATCGCCTCTTCAACAGTGCAGTTCTCCCACAATACTGGCCTCCCCTTAGCGCTGTGAGCCTTCTGCATTGACCATGCGGTGTGCTCAGTACTAGACCACCAACAGTGCAATGCTCTCCCAGTGCTGCCCTTGCAACATCGCAGTGCTCTATTAATGTCTGCCAACCAACAGTGCAGCTCTCGCTTGGTGCTAAGCCTTTGACAGTGCAGATCTCCTTCAATACTTGCCCTGCACCAGTGAAGCACTTGATCAATAGTGGCCTTCTGACAATACAGTCCTCCCTCAGTACTGCCACAATGCAGTGTTTTTCCAATAGTGTCTCTTCAAATGTGCACCATGGTCCTCAGTACTGGCTCTT
The DNA here is from genome assembly GCF_028641065.1 of Leucoraja erinaceus. Lineage (NCBI taxonomy): Eukaryota > Metazoa > Chordata > Chondrichthyes > Rajiformes > Rajidae > Leucoraja > Leucoraja erinaceus. The sequence continues at coordinate 29,630,757 of NC_073379.1, read as the reverse complement.
CAGA